>NW_026934093.1:0-113118 GCF_032062105.1 Saccostrea cuccullata | reverse complement strand
TCGAGAAGTGTTGTAAATCAGAGGTACACAGTGGATACTGAAAAAAAAAACAAGAAGCTCTTAGAAAAGTTTAGAAAACACAAAATTTTACCAAAATTAATAACACCAAAGCTTACGACTTTTGAACACTTCACACAGCTGCTTTTTCAATGAAAATAAGTCATGAATTTACTTTGTGTCATAGACCAGTTGCAAAAATATTTTGTTAAAAAGCACTCCGATTATTTTCACAAGTACTCAGAAGCTGATAAAATTAAAAAAAAAAGATGCTTGAGTTTCTGATTGACATTGATTTTTTTTTTTAATAGTTCAGGTCTACCAATAATCTGTTGGAATTCCGATGGGTAACAACTGTGCCAGTTTTAGAAGACTTATTTTCTGTTCAGATGAAACAGAATTTGTTCAAAAACAAATAAATGAGAAGAAAATAATTGTGGCTTTCAGCTTGGCGTTCAGATATATTGACGACGTATTATCAACCAACAATTCGCATCTGTTTCACATCTGGATACTTCATTAGCAAAATACATCATTGATAATTTAGAACCATTTCAGTAAGGCGTGGCATTCTCGGCGCTACGATATTAGGGTCTGTCAAATGGCGAATAGATTCTCATAAGAAATTAATGACATCAGGAACTTTAAATTGTTGTTGACAACGATGAGACGACCTATGCTCCACCTCTTTGTCGGAAGAAACAATCTTATTGGTTATTCTGTACACTAATTGGCATTTGTCCGAATTTCTATCCCATGTATATTTCAACAGTGAAGGAAAGCTGTGTAAAGTTCAGAAGCTAATTATGTAACGCCGAGAATGCCACGCCTTACTGAAAATCCAAGCTTAGCTGGAAATGGTTCTAACAGCGAAACTTTATGATAGACTACGTGATTTAAATTTTTCTATCATCAACTTCTCTTATTTAGCAATCCTTATTACGTGTATATGGAGTTTTTCTCTCCCAGTTGATAGAGCATCTCTACGTACAAACAATTTCTAAAACGAGGCAAGCTATAGACAAACAAGTTGATGAAACAAGGATATCAATTGTCTCATTTGAAGTCATCATTTATTTTGCAAGTTTTATGGTCGATACAGTGATCTTGTTAGTAAATACAGCCTATCCTCAAGTTAAATAATGACTGACGCATTTCATACTTATTTTGCCATTATTTACACCCTGAATTTTCTACGGATTTTCCCGTTTATCCCGATTTTAACAAGGAGCACAACAAGTTTTTTCCTCATTCTCATTCAGAAGTTTTTATATAAATTCTGCTTCACATGAATACGAAAATAGGTCTGCTAATAACGAGCGCAATGGGTGCCCATGGGAATTTCAACAGATTGTTTGAAGACCATGCCCGACTACATAGATATTGTCAATTATAAAACTCAAGCATAGTTTTAACATCAACTTCAGAGCTTCTGTTTTTTTTAACTTTCCTTATTTTCACATAGTTATATAAAGATACACAAATGATTCCAATTTGATGCGAAAAGTTTTGACCCTTTAAAAAGAGAGATTGTAGTTTTATTTGAAAACGTTAGTCAATTGTTATTAATTTTAGTTACATGAATTTCTTTGTCTTTAATTGATTAAAAATTTATAACCTAATCTACTGTTTTTCAATACTTTTAAGAAGCAGAAATGGAAGTACATGTATTCATAAGTCGCCGTTCAAAAAATGATGTACCGTTATACAATACCGGTATATGAGGAGACAAGAAAGTTTGTCCTTTAAAAAATTCTTACAAATACATTATAATTAAATTGTGGAATTCGATAAAATTGCATTAGGAAAGTTCTTAATAAATACTAGTATTTGAAATTTTATTGATTAAAAACGAATTTCTATTAAACATTATTATTATATTTAATTCAGTACGAACTGCATGGCTTAAGGAACTGCATGGTTTAAATTGTTCAAAGTGATCGGAATGGTTTGGTAAGGATTTATGCATTACGTTTTAATCAAACTAGTATAAATTGTACCAACCGAAGGCATCTTTTTCATTCATGAGTATAATTCAAAAGTTGAACAGAGCATATTTTAAATATACTCAGTAATGTATCAAGGTAAAAAAAAAACCCTTTATATTAATTTACCCACAGTTTATGATAATTTGACTGAAGGAAAACAAGCAGAGTTGGAAAGACAGAACTATGAAAGGCCTGCGAAAGAAGAAAAAGGAATCCTCTGAATATTTGATATTTACATCATTCACACGTGTTCATAATTAAGCCATTAGCTTAAACACTCTGTCCACCGAGTTAAGTTAGAAATGTTTTCCCCTCAGGTGCCTCCTGTCTGTCCCTTTGTCCCCTTTTCTCCCTTCTCGCCCTTCTCTCCGGCGGTTCCCGTGTCCCCTTTAGTCCCCGGTTCACCTTTCTGTCCCTCGGCTCCTGCCTCACCCTTCGCCCCAGCCGCTCCTGCAGCACCTGTAAGTCCGACGTCTCCCTGCTGTCCTTTTGTGCCGGGCTCCCCCTTATCCGACACCCCTGTATCTCCTTTACTCCCCGCGGAACCAGCCGTACCAGTGGCCCCTTTAGCTCCCTGTTCCCCCGTATCACCCTTTGTTCCTGATGCTCCTTGGTCTCCTTTCTGTCCGGTAGCGCCCTGTGAACCTTGGGGACCCTTATCACCGTTGACCCCTAGATCCCCCTTGGCACCTTGGTTACCCTGAGTTCCAGTGGTCCCTTTGGTACCGGTGTCCCCCTGTTGTCCTGCAGCCCCAGGCTCGCCCTTCATTCCTAAATAGATGAAATTATCTTAAATGAATTGACAGTTGGACAATTGTAACGAGAAAAAAAAATACATGTATGTCGAATGTTGAATTATAAATAGAAAGGCCCACAACTACTAGTAACTTTTATTCTCATATTTAAATAATTTATTGGATAAACAATAGGTTTTAAAAGAGCCACAAAAATTCTGAAAAGATCGTGGAATATTTTATTTTGAAAACGCTAATACAAAAACACGTTTTTAACATTGAAACAAATATTTAAGCCCAAAACCTCTCTAGTTCATGTAACATATTTTCATTTTGTAGAAATATTAGTTAATTTACAAAATCACTCAAACATGTACATGTATGTAAACTTTCCGTACCTTTACCGAGGACTGAGATGAGGTGTTTTAGGTGTTTCAGTTGTTTGTGTAGATAGTGGTACTGATATGACAATCTATAGGAATACCGCCTCCATCCCGTCGTCTCGGGGATCAAGACCACGCCCACCGCCACCAATAACAACAACTTCATATTCATCCTGCTACATGATGAAATAAAAGAAAATAAACTGATCATTCATAAAAATTCATTGCATTACTTGTAAATTGAAAGATAGTGAAATACCAATCGTCATTTCAGGTCCAAAAACAACTTGTCGAAAAAGTAAGGATAAATAAAATTTATTGAAAATAAACTTGAGCTCTTAATGGCATTAAAAATAAAAAAAATAGCAACAAAACTGGAAAAAAGTCTTAATAGATAACACCAATCCAACAGAAAAACAATGCCAATACATGTACATACACTTTATATGATCTACATGTATATCCATCACTCACGCCATCATATCTCACCTTATATTGATTTGTAAGAAAACCCTAAACGTTGCTTACATTCGTTCAGAGTTGTACACAATTCCTTCTAGGAAATGTTTTCTTATATATAGCAATCTTTGTCTTAACCACGAAGTGACCAAGTCCTCTATATATATCCTTTTGAAGTCAGTTTTGGAGTACACTACTGCTATGACGCAGCTTTCATTCACCGCGTCGTGAGATCTGGTCTTCTCCGTATCCTGATATTTAGGAATAGAAAACACGGACAACATCCTAGAGAATTTAATCACAGTTTAACGTCCTTTGGTGTATGCAAACAGCTAGATGAAACTGGAAAACATTGTTCTTCTCAGAAATTTCTGAATTCTCTAAATCAGACACTTCATTTTACAATTTTAATTTTCATGAAATACATAAAATGATTATCAGCGGATTTTGGATGTACAATAGTTATACTCATATGATGCCAGCAAATGCATCTTTTTCATTGTTTTGAACATTCAAAATGATAAATTATCCTATATATATCTCTTTACAAATATTAAACCAAATGAAGAATTAGGTTTTGTCTTTCATGTACCCTGAAGTGGACATTAAAAAGGTGCATGCTGGAGTTTCTGATTGACAATATCTATGTGGTTTTTAGAGACCAGGTCTTCCAACAATCAATTGGAATTCCCATGGGTACCAACATTGCGCACATTTATTAGCATACCTAGTTTTGTATTCATATGAAGCAGAATTTGTCCAAAATCTTATACGTGAAATGAAGAAAACACTTGCTGTGGCCTTCAACTCGACATCTAGATATATCGACGACGTATTGTCAATCACTAATGGTAATTTCCATTCTTTTGTCGATACGATATATCCCGTGAGCTTGAGATAAAAGATACCACAGAGTCTGGCACGTTTCATATTTGGATATTTTACTTGAAAAAGACGTTAAGGGTAATTTAACTACAGCTCTAGCTTTATGATAAATGTGATTACTTTAAATTTTCAATCGCCAACTCCCCTCACTAATGCAGCAAATAACTTTATCACCTACATACGGGGTATTTAGCTCTCACTCGGTGCGACACGCAAGGGCATGCTCTACGTATGTACAATTCCTAAAACGTGGTAAATTATTGACAAACAAGTTGATGAAACAAGAATATCAGCAGCCTCGTGTAAAGTCATCTTTTCGAAAGGTCTATGGTCGATACAATAACCTTGTCAGCAAATACAATTTATCATTGTGTCAAGTGACGACTGACGTTTTTCATACTAATTATTAGGCCATTTTTTACACACTGAATTGAGACGGATTTTCCCGACATTTTCCTATATGACAAGGAGCACACGGCGTGTGTGACCGTTCGGCTGGGAATGCTCACACTTCCATCGCACCTGATCCCACCTCTTATGTTTTTGAAGTCTTTGTTTACTCTGCTTGCCATGGTATATTGTTTGATGGACTTTTGAGCTTGAATACGTTTCGTTATCTCCATACATTTCATGTAAACTGTACATGTCTTTTTCAGTTCATGACTTGCATAACTGTTTTTTTTTCTGGAAAGTTAAAAACACCAGATGACAAGTGAATTACATGCACAAAATGTATGAGAAATTATCTTTTCTGAAGAAAAAAAAAGATATGACTTAATTGACCTTTGCTCAAGGCACAGAGACTAACATTTCAGTGCTAAACTGTTTGAGAAAACGCTTTTTGTAACGAAATCGGGGGAAAAAAACGAATAGTGATCGAACAAAAAATTCAATAAAATTAATAGCGAGCGCAGCGAGCGTCGCAAAGCGACGCTCGCGAAGCGAGCTCAATAGACTAACGTGTATGAACAGAGGAAATTCGGATTGAAATCTGTACATACGTCAGCCAAATTTCTCTGTGCAACATTCCCAGAATTCCTGCACTACCCAATGTCCTTTGCGCGAATATTGCCGAATAAATAAATAAATAATAACGTAAAGCATATATCAGACTTTCAGTTTGTAGAAATCTTTCAAAGAAACAAGAAATAACTCTGCAATGTTTTTCGACAAAAGTTGCACTAAGTTCTATAGTTTCAAACAGACGCTCGGCTGTCTCCGTAAGCTCCGACGAGCTTTGTGACGTCGTATGAAAATTCGAAGTGGCTGAAAATTAAACTGCGCTCGCCCGAACGGTCACACCGTAAAACATATTATTGAAAATATGCATGAAACACAAGCCCTTGAAATTTCAAAGGTGAAATCAGTTGCCAAGGAGTAGTAAGCATCCCTTGTCTACCAGTTATGCCCGCCGTGAGCCTTAAGTATTGATCATGCAGGTAGATTTGTTCCGGAAAAAAGTATATAATCAAAGGCCTAACAATTGGTTTGTCATCAAAAATAGGACCCACTGATGTTTATATTTGCGAACAAGATAATATCAGCGATCAAAAAAAAAAATTTAAAAAAATACGAACGCTGTTTTAAACGATATGTTTGAAATCCCCTAACAAAATAACTAGAATCTGTATTTTAATTAAAAACTATTGTAATATTATAGCAATCTGTGTCGGTCTTAAAAATGATCATTAAAAACACCATATGCATAAGTATCTGATTAACAATATCTATGTGGTTTTTGGAGACCAGGTCTTCCATGCAATAATCAACTGGAATTCTCATGGGTACCAATTGAGCTCCGTTATTAGCATAGCTATTTTTGTATTCATATGAAGCAGAATTTTTCCAAAATCTTATACATGAAAAGAGGAAAACACTTGCTGTGGCCTTCAACTCGACATTTTAATACATGTAGATATATCGACGACGTATTGTCAATTAACAATGGTTATTTCCATTCTTTTGTCGATATGATATATCCCGGTGAGCTCAGATGAGATCATATACCACAGAATCTGACACATCTAGATCTACGTATTTCATATTTGGATATTTTACTTGAAAAAGACGTCAATGGTTATCTAGCAACCATGTTTTATGATAAACTTGATGACTTGAACCTTTCAATCGTCAACTTACCTTACTTATGCAGCAAAATACCTTCATCACCTGCATATGGGGCCTATATCTCTCAGTTAATTCGATCCGCAAAGAGCATGTATTTGTATGTACAATTCTAAAACGATGTAAATTATTTACAAACAAGTTTATGAAACAAGAACAAGAATATCTGCAGTCTCGTTTGGAGTCATCATTTCGTAAGTTCTATGGTCGATACAATGACCTTGTCAGCAAATACGATTTATCATTGAGTCATACTTATTGTTAGGCCATTATTTACACACTGAATTGAAGTCGGTTTTTTCTGCAATTTTCCGATTATGACAAGGAGCACAAGGCGGATGTCATTCTGTGACCGATCAGCAGGGGATGCTCACTCCTCCATTGCACCTGAATTCACCTCTGTTGCTTCTTAGGTCCGTGTTTTTTCCGCTCCTATTCTATAGTGTTTTATAGACTTTTTGAGTTTGAATACTGTTCGTTGTCTCCATATATTTCATGCAAGTGGTAGTTCAAAATGACCATTTGTATATTCTTTAAATAAGGAAATTTAACGATGGAAAAGTTTAAATCATTGCAAGGCAAGAGACCAGATCATTGTATTTACCATAGAAATTGCGAAATGCTGGTTTCAAACGAGAATGTTGATATCCTTTTATCATGAACTTATTGAAATGAAATATATGGGGTCCGAGTGTTTCCCTTAGCAAAACAAGGACACTGCCATTCTTTTTATAACACTGATCTTCATGTCCACCAATCTGACCCACAGTGAACCCTAGCTAACTAGATGGAATAATCCGCAGTTAAATTACAATGGCCTTACAATTGGCGTGTAATATACTGGTCAAAACAAACACTTAAGTATTTGCGAACAAGGTCATCATATCGACCAACGAATCTTCAAGATGTTTGATGAACTCTCGGTAATTTCAACTTATTTTTCAGTAACCTGCCTCTGGTTTTTGAAGACCTCTACGTATGAACAATTTCTAAAACGAGGTAAATTAATGGTTATCCAACTTATACTCATACTACCCTTTCTAGGGAAGAAATTCTTCAAAATCATATGTCAGTTTAAAATATTTTAATATTCCACAGAGTCAAAATGAATTTGAACTACCCTATATATATTGGATTCCAAAACTTCATAAAAATCCTTACAAACAAAGATACATTGCGGGTTCCAGTAAATAATCAACCAAATCTCTTTCGTTGCTCCTCACTAAGATATTGACAGTAGTGAAGGAAAAACTTCAAGAGTACTGTGCAACAATATATTCAAGAAGTGGTGTAAATCAGACGTAGATACTCAAAAATTCAAAAGAACTTTTAGACAATTTGAAATCACAAGATTTTACCAAAATCAACAGCTTAAAAACTTGCGACTTTTCAACTTTATACACAACCATTCCCCACGATAAATTAAAGTCCAGGATTTTTGATATCATTGACAGCTGCTTTTTCAATAAAAATGGAACTTGTAAATTTACTTACCTGGTCATTGGTCATTTACAAAATAATTTTGTTAAAACACAGACAAGTACTCTGAAGTTGACATCAAAGAAATTCTTGAATTTCTGATTGGCAATATCTACGTGGTTTTTGGAGACCAGGTATTCCAACAATCTATTGGAATTCCCATGGGTACAAATTGCGCTCCGTTATTAGCAGACCTATTTTTGTATTCATATGAAGCAGAATTTGTGCAAAATCTTATGCGTGAAAAGAAGAAACCACTTGCTGTGGCCTTCAACTCGACATTTAGATATATCGACGACGTATTGTCTATTAACAATAGTAATTTCCATTTCTACGTTGACACGATATATCCTGGTGAGCTTGAGATAAAAGATACCACAGAGTCTGACACATCTGTTTCATACCTGGATATTTTACTTGAAAAAGACGTTAATTGTTATCTACTCAATAACAACCAAGCTATATGATAAACGGGATGACTTTAACTTTTCTATCGTCAACTTTCCTTACTTATGCAGCAATATATCTTCATCACCTACATACGGAGTATATATATCTCAGTTGATTCGTTACGCAAGAGCATGCTCTACGTATGAACAATTCCTAAAACGAGGTAAATTATTGACAAGCAAGTTGATGAAACAAGAATATCAGCAGTCTCGTTTAAAGTCAACATTTCGTAAGTTCTATGGTCGATACATTGACCTTGTCAGCAAATACAATTTATCATTGAGTCAAATGCTGACTGACGTTTTTCATACCAATTGTTTGTCCATTATTTATACACTGAATTGACGACGGACTTTTCCGTTATTTCCTGATCATGACAAGGAGCACACGGCGGGTGTGACCGGTCAGCAAGGGATGCTCACTCCTCCATGGTACCTGATCCCATCTCCGATGTTTGAGAGGTCTGTGTTTGCTCTGCTCCTATTTTGTATTGTTTTATGGACTTTTGAGCTTGAATACTGTGCGTTATCTCCATATCTTTTTGTTTAAAAAGGATCGTACTCAGAGCTTGTTCTCGAATTTTGAGATATTTGGAATATATAGATATCATATGCATGTAATATTGTGCATAAACTAGAGGGTATTGTGAGCAACGAGCTCACTAAATGATAACCCCCCCCCCCTACACACACACCTCTTCTATGATTGTAATGCCAAAGTCCATGTTTTGCTGTGGAAGACCCGAAATAAGTGACATGCAGGTCAAAAGGTAAAATATGAGGCGCACAGTGGCATTGTCATGATTGTGTAGTAAAGAATCTGTGAAAATATCTTAATATTTTATTCAGTGGTATAGGAGGCGTTAAGGATAAAAGATGATTTACCCTATTATTATCTGCTAAGCGCCGGGTCCCATCTTTTGAATTTCTAAGGAGTCCGTGCTTTTCTGTCCTATTTTCAAAGCGTATTGTTTGTAATTTTATATAAGGTTAATAAGTGTGCGTTACCTGCACCCTTATAATATCTTGGTGTGATATTTACCAAAATTTGCCTTTTGCAATCATATTGAAATCAAGAAAAACCAATTAAAGTTTTAATATGAATATTTTAATTCAAACAGTCGCTGATGTAACAATAAGTGTTTTAATACTCCTGCAATTCTCATCCAAACTTTAGATACAAATCAACAAAGCTATCGTCTCTTATAGGAGTTCTTTTTATAAATATGTCCTCAAATTTTAAGATATGATAACGTGAGTCGTTTATTAAATGCTTACTTTCAACTTTTTGTCTAGTTAGATCTCAAAGAAAGGAAAAAAAAATAAAAAAAATAATTACTTTCTCATCGTTCATTATGTTTTATTGATTATAATAATATAATGCAACAAAAACGTGCATATACTTTTTTTAAAATTTGAAATACAATGATAAATTAAAAAAGACGTTTTGTATGTCAAATGCATTCTGTTTATTTTCTAAAATGCTCAACACATGATCCAAAAAAGATATAGAAAGAAAGAAATGGGATCTTTTGCATAGTTCCTGACAAGCATGTGTTTTTATAATGTCACTGAGTAAAAGACGCTGATAACAGAATTAAGTAGGAAGTGATCCTCCAGCGTTGCCCTTCTCCCCCTTCGTGCCTTTCTGTCCCTTCTCGCCCTTGTTTGCAGTGGGGCCCGTATCCCCTTTAGACCCGGCGTCACCTTTCTGTGCATTGTCCCCTTTATCCCCCTTGGCCCCAGGTGCTCCTACAGCACCGGCAGGTCCGACGTCTCCTTTCTGTCCGTTTACGCCCGCCTCCCCCTTTTCAGAAGCCCCCTTTTCTCCTTTCGTCCCCGCGGCACCAGTCATTCCAGTGGCCCCCTGGGCTCCTTGTTCTCCCTTATCCCCCTTTGCTCCTGATGCACCTGTCACTCCTTTATCTCCAGCAGGCCCCTGAGAGCCTTGGATCCCCATGTCACCTTTGACCCCAAGAGTTCCCTTGTTGCCTTGGTTACCCTGAGATCCCGTGGTCCCTTGGTCACCCATGTCCCCCTTTTGTCCTGCTGGCCCAGGCTCGCCTTTCAATCCTAAACAAATGATAAACCAAAGTAATATTTAGGAAAAGCATATAAATCATAATTAAAAAAGACTTGAATTTATTAACAGAACATCGTTTATGTGTAAGCAAATACACTTCGAATAGTTTTAGGAAAAATCTGGAATAGTCTTAATAGGGAAAATCTTTTTATACAATAAAGATAAAACTAACATATGTTTAGCTTTGAACACCTTTTTCTTTAATAAAAAAAACTTTTAACTTTGATTGGATGAGTATTAAGTTTTAAACTTGTAAATACCTCTGATATCTTTAAATCATACCTTTACTAAGAAGTAAAACTAAGTGCTTTAGATGTGACACTTTATTGCATAGATTGCGGTAATGTTGATAAAGGCCGTATGATGTATAACGCGTATATCGCGTATACCGCCGCCACCCTGCGATCTCAGGGACCAAGACCACGCCCACCGCCACCAACAGCAACAGTTTCATATTCATCCTGGCTATATGAACATTTAAAAAAAAATAAAGAATATACTGATCAGCTTTAGTTCATTCCAATATTTGTAAATGGAAAAAGAATGCGATTTCAAACATTTTTTCGGGTAAAACAACTTCATTCTTGTCAATAAATAAGAATATATTGTAAGTAAATTATATAGATTGTATACATCTATTTTTTTTTCATATATCTCACCTTAATTTCGGCTGTAGAAAAGCCTTGTGTGTTGCTTACATTGGTTCAGAGTTGTATACTAATCATTCAAGGAAATGTGTTCTTATATATAGCTATCTTTGTCTTAACCACGAAGTGACCGAGGCCTCTATATATATCCTTTTGAAGTCAGTTTTGGAGTACACTACTGCTATGACGCAGCTTTCATTCACCGCGTCGTGAGATCTGATCGTCTCTGTATCCTGATTTTCAGGAATACAAACAGAGAACATGGACAGCGTCATCCTAGAGAATACTGAACTATAAAAACTTGATCTATATAC
Source organism: Saccostrea cuccullata (assembly GCF_032062105.1). NCBI lineage: Eukaryota > Metazoa > Mollusca > Bivalvia > Ostreida > Ostreidae > Saccostrea > Saccostrea cuccullata. Next base: position 101,576 of record NW_026934093.1, on the reverse strand, counting down.
AAACCTCTGCATTAGGACGAACACACACACTCTCTCTCTTTCATTCTTCGTTCAGGAATTTGGTTTTTCATTAAACAAATCATATGGGGTGGTGGGTGGGGTGTACATATAATATGTTTTGATGCAATATTCATACAAATACAATGAAATATACGGAGATAACAAACAGTAGTCCAGCTCACATACACCAGGAGCAGAGCAAACATGGACCTCCAAAACATCAAAGGTAGAATCAGGTGTCATGGAGGAGTGGGCATCCCCTGCCGACCTATCACACCCGCCGTGTGCTCTTTTTCGAGATCAGGGAATAACAAATCCATCGTTTTTCATCAGGGGTATATGACTTGCTATAGACATTATGAAGTGGTTATCAGACCAAAAAAAAAAACCAGAAGTCTCTGTAGAGACTGTAGCTCTACTGGTTTATACAGCAATAGATAGAGAAATGATCCTTGCCGCTCATCAAAATAAAAACCAATGCACAGAATTATGTATCTTAGTATAGTCTACCTGTGTGCCAAGTTATTTTGAAATCGGACAAAAACTGTAGGAGGAGTAGCATTTTGAAAGCATTTCACAGAAATTTCTATTTTTAGTAACCATGGCAACACCGTTCATCGAAATCAAAAACCGATGCATAGAATTATGTATCTTAGTGTAGTCTACTTGTGTGCCAAGTTATATTGAAATCAGACCAAAACTGTAGGAGGAGTAGCATTTTGAAATTAGAAATTTCTATTTTTAGTAACAACGGAAACACCGTTCATCGAAATCAAAAACCGATGCACAGAATTATGTATCTTGTGTAGTCTACTCGTGTGCCAAGTTATATTGAAGTCGGACAAAAACTGTAGGAGGAGTAGCATTTTGAAAGCATTTCACAGAAATTTCTATTTTTAGTAACAACGGCAACACCGCGTTCATCGAAATCAAAAACTGATGCACAGAATTATGTATCTTCATGTAATCTACTTGTGTGCCAAGTTATATTGAAATCTGACCAAAACTGTAGGAGGAGTAGCATTTTGAAAGCATTTTACAGAGATTTCTATTTTTAGTAACAACGGCAACACCGTTCATCGAAATCAAAAACCTATGCACAGAATTATGTATCTTAGTGTAGTCTAATTGTGTGCCAAGTTATATTGAAATCAAACCAAAACTGTAGGAGGAGTAGCATTTTGAAAAATTGTTTACAGACAGACAGACGGACAGACAGACAGACAGACGGACGACGGACGCATTACTATCGCATAAGCTCTTCTGGTCTCTGACCAGTAGAGCTAAAAAAATACGGATGACTTGTGATGAAGTGTATAAGAAATATCTGATTAAAAAAATAACTAAAGCCGCCATATAAAATGAAACGTTATAAGTTTATTAGAATTTTGATCACAGACACAAGAACAAACGGATTTCAAAACAATATTAAATAGGCATAACAAATGGACATCATATTGTAATGGTGTCTTAGTTTTGAACTGGGCCTCAGGATGACTTGTGATGAAGTGTATAAGAAATATCTGATTAAAAAAATAACTAAAGCCGCCATATAAAATGAAACGTTATAAGTTTATTAGAATTTTGATCACAGACACAAGAACAAACGGATTTCAAAACAATATTAAATAGGCATAACAAATGGACATCATATTGTAATGGTGTCTTAGTTTTGAACTGGGCCTCAGCTAACTACCTTTAGTAACCACGTGTGTATTTGTACATACAATTTAACAATTTTAAAATATGATGTTGACAAATACCAGTAAATTCTTAATGTTATACAACTTTTACAGGATTTGATACAGTGATATGATAAAATATACACTAGTTCAAAAAAGAAAAAATAATAATGCATCTTTAAATTAAACACTTGTGAAGAATGCATACTCCTGAGTACTAGACTAGAAACAGGGACATATATAAAAACTATATATACATCCCTACTTAGAACCTGTACTTCATTACCATTTCACTCTGACTCAAATTATTCCTAATTCTAGTTATCAACGATGCTAGGATTATACTGTAAGACTCCAAAATTATTTTCATTATAAGACTTTTTGTTATAAAAATAATTACATGTAAGCAATTTGCATTTCATGTGGTAATGCAATATAAAGTTCATGAATAAAATAACAGATCTTTGACACTACAGAGATAAAATATAACAGAGTATAACTTTTTAAAAAGTTTAAAACTTCAAATATCCTTCATCCCCTAGTATGCTATTCACTTGTATTTTGTATAACTCATTGCATGTAATTTTTGTGTCATTTAAAGCAACTGTGCCCCCCCACCCCCCCCCCACCCCCCCCCAAAAAAAATAAAAAATTAACATTTATTGCTTACATAATAGACCTACAAACAGTTTATTTATACAAAAGTTTGATAAGAAAAAGGTTGTGAAATAATTCCTTTGATCACAAAGTAACCAAGATCACACCTTTGCTGAAATAAAATTCAGAAAGCTTTTCTGCTCGTTAGCTTATAGACTCATACCACAACCCTGTTTTCTCTGCTGTACAAAGATTGTATGTAAGATTATTTCTATGTTACTGAAAAGTTTCTTCTGACACTTGCATCATTTTCATCATATTTATGTTCTTATCAATTAAAAAACTTTTACAATAATGCTAGCATAAAGTTTGTGTTTATAAAACTAAAAATTCTTTCAGGGGAAATATATGCTATTGCATGATGTGTACAGGCATGTAGTATATTTATTGCATTGAACCATCATGAAATCGGGAATGAATGAGGATGAAATGAATAAGCAAGTGAAACTGTATTGCTTTTATAAATCCTCATAGAAATACATAAACGTGTATGTACATGGATTTGGATTTTCATTGGTAAAAAAAGTACAAAATGCAGAATTCTGAAACAATACCAAGTTTAAGTCATTCTATTACATAAAGAGGAAAGAAAAGGATAAATATAATGAGATTCTATAAAATGTATCACAAAATACAGTGTAGACGAATGTCTGGGAAATAAAATAATTGCTTAGGCTTGCACTTGTATGGATTTCACTACTTGACTAGATTTATAAATTTGTACAAAAGCTTTTCAGCAACAATGATATATATAAAGATGATATCACACATTTATATGTATAGAATCTACAGATTTAAATGTATCTTAATGAACATTTATCCAAATACAAACTACAATGTACATCTGTGTACATGTATATATGACAAAATATATATTAAATAAAAATAAAAATTCTAATATTTAAAAAATCAAAAGACTGTATGCAGTAAGCTCTTGTAATGCTGTAACTAAGAAGTTGTTTAAAAGACTAGATTATCTCAACTATTACAACCTATTTCATGAATTGCTTTCATTAATAGTGACACAAAAAATGTCTTCTGGAATAGTTAAAAAAAAATATGCAAGACTGTATGCAGTAAGCTGTTCTTGTAATGCGTTTCTATAATATAATAATTAATTTACTTAACCCAATTTACATGATTATTTATACAGATATAAATACAACCTATTTCATGAATTGCTTTCATTAATATTTACAATGTACATGCTAATGCAGGAAATGCTTTTTTCTGCAACAGCGGCGACATTAATTCCCATACGAATAACCAAGGAAATCATTACATCTTTTAAATAACCATGCAATAACATACACATTTAAAATAATATTCAAAACATGTTTTATAAAATAAAGATTAGCTTAACTCTACAGTAGGTCTGAATGCAGGTACCTTTCAGAATATATCTACACTTTGATGCCTTGTTCATATACATATCAAAATAGTATGTATTGTATCTGAAATAATCATTAGAACTTGCACAGGCATCATACAGATTACGTTTATATGGATATCAATAGACATCCTTAATATGCACAAATTTAAAATGGAATTCATGATCATATGAAAAATAACAATAACAAACAATAACATTATATTGTAGGATTTCATAATGTATTTTTTCGAAAAAAGCCAACTCTGATAAAATATCCTTACACATGTTATAAAAGAGTACACAAAAAAGACAAAAACAAAGAAAAAAATCCATACAATATAAAGGGTTATATTTTGCCTCGCTATAAACCCTGTAAATCCGAAAGAAAAATATTGAAAAACAAAAAAGTTAAAAAATTAAACTTTTTGAATTCATTTCCTTTGCGACCGGAAGTACACTTGCACAACAATTTTTCATGTCCATGAATTTCAATGTCATATCTTTGGCCGTTTAAATTCAAAAATCCATTTAAAAAATACAAATTTCCCCAAAAATGTTTTGAAAAAATGAAATTGTGTGGAGATATTAACCTGGTGCATCTTTCCTGTAAAAATCTTTGAAATCACCCCAGCTTTTAAAATCAAAAAAAGAATAATAATAATAATAATAGAAAACCGACGGAAAACAATAAGGTCTTCCGAAGGAAGTCGGAAGACCTTAATAAACAATAACATTGTATTGAAGGTCTGAGACAAAATCCAACTCTGAAATCTCTACAGATACTCTAACAATACACAGAAAATAAATAATCATCTGAAATGACTAGTCATCAAATTTATCATCAAACTTGATAAATTTCAGACCTTTAGATTTTGTATACATTTACCCTGGATCACATAAATCAAAAATACCGTATTCAGTTTTAAAATAAACTAGAATTGTACAATGTAAGTTGAGTTTGGGATTTTATATCCTATGATGTGTTGAAGAATGCCAATTAAATATAAATTATCTTATGAAGCAATTATTGTACACCAATGTGATCATTGTACATATGTACATGATAATGTAAAAACTAAATACATTACAATGGTTTTAATTTCACCATGTTTATAATATAAAAAAATTACAGCAAACATTCGGCCATTGTGAATATTGTGCACATATCAATGTCTGCATTCACATTTGAAATATGGGTACATCATATATGTGCCATGCACTTAAATACCCTAGTTTCCCTACATAACTTAGAATACTGTAGAAGTACTTTTTTTCCGCATGGTATTGATTTACGCTATGTACGCGGTCACAAATTTGGAAATTTGTCCGAGCGTTCTTAATATACATGAAAGGCATATAGTGACAGCCTAGGAAATCTGCGTAATTTTCTACCTGCGGATTAAACAGAAATTGAGATTCCACAGAATTATGACCCCGTGGAAAAAAAGTACATCTACAGTAGTTGTCAATATTTAAAAAAAAAAGTTTTATCTTAATAACAACAACTTAACTTGACTTTATCCTTGTAAGTTTCAAATGAATAGTTTCTAAAATTGAAAGTATCTTAAACTGAGAAATTTAATGATCACAAAATTAAAAGAACTGTAAAATGTACCAATGATTTTTAAAACAGTCAAACCATGTTATTCTGAACTCGATGGGACCAAGAAAAAATTCAAAATATCTGACAATTCAAAATATTAAGAGTAAAATACTAAAAAAAAATGGGTGGTTTGACCTCCAAATCACTTTGGTATCCATGGTATTTGAAATACCTGTGCTCGAGATACCAACTGTATGTATAAAATAAGAAACATATAGCATATATGTACATGGCATATATGAAAAAAATCTTATTTCAATCATAAACATATCAAAATTATAAATCAAACAGCTTTGTATATAAACTCAAAATGTTTGTTCAAAATTGCTCTTAAAAAGCACCAGTAAATCCCCAAAAAAGAACCCACAGTTTTTCACCATTCAATAACATGGTCACTAAGAAATAACATGTGCTTTAACATAACATTGTGCTTATTATAGAAAGCCACATGGTGTAGAGTTATCTTCCTTTCTACCAGACCTCACACTTTTTCTTGGGATTCATCCTTGAATTAGCTGGACATTTATACTGCTCAGCAAATTCCTTAGAGTTGGATAAAGTTCCTATTACTCTGAAACAAAATATATATACATGTATATAAAACACATTTCATCTCACATGTAATAAGCAATCAAAAGTAATTTCTATGAATTGAAAATTTCAAAAATTATAAATGCAGTTCTTGATATTTTTTATATATGAGACAGCAAGCTGCCCCTGTTCTGTTTAATATACTGATAGAGTTTATTCTATTTCATTTTTTAGTAGTACAAGGTACCATTACTGGCAGAGACAATTAATTTCTCTCCTACTTCTGACTCTGTTACAGACCTACTTAATATTTTACCTGTAGATTGCTGGACTGTGGGGGTCAGTCAGAATCTGTAAATGGTCAGCTTCCTTTGTACTTGCAGAACACCACACCTAAAATACAGTATCAATTTGTTCATTTACTGAAGGACAGCCATATTCTCTGAGTCCCAACAATATAACATATTAATATATGTATATATAAAATATACAACATCAAGTATGAACTCCCCTGATCCTACCATTATACATTTACATCCTTTCCGCTTTGCAGCAAAAGATGTAATATTGGATGAATTTAACCATTATCCTTCAAAATACTGATGTTAGTTCTTCATTTTCCCTTACTAATTATGTCGCCCTGAACGAAGTCGGGACAACATATTGCGATTGTACGCATGTTTTTGTTGTACAAGCTGTTTCTCCGAGATGGCTGGAAAAACATTGCCTGTGTGTGAACTTTCCAAAGGAGGATCACTGGTTGTAGTTGTGTTGTGTGGTCATTCAATAAAATGGCTACTGTTGCCATGGAAACCTGCAAAAAGCTACAAATATAGTCCAAAAATTCTCTCTGGCCTAAACATTCACATGAAATTTTATTGAAGTAATGATTAGTATCTGAAATTGTGCTCATTGGATTTAAAAATTGGAAATTGTCAATAGTTTCCATGGAAACAGCTATATTTTCTAACTATGATTTTTAAATCAAAGCACTGGAATTATAAACAGGGTTAGTAAAACCATCATTAGAAAAACTGTTTGTTCTTAAGTGATTGCACAAAAAATGAAAGTCTTGTCAAAACCTTTCTAAACCTTCAGTAAACATTTTTGTTAACCATTCTGGAATTTTCTCATCCCCATCAACAGCTTTTTAAAAAATGTTATCAATTCCTTCAGTTTTATAACATTTTAATAATTCAGCATTGATGTTGAAAATTTCTTGCCATTCTGTGATAGCCAATAATCATAGGCCTAAAATTAAACACAGAACAAATATAGCCAAAAATCAAAGACCTAAAAGTGAACACAGTACAAATATAGCCAAAAATCAAAGACCTAAAGGTATTAAACACAGTACAAATTTTAAATCTGTAACAATCTGAATGAACAAGAGAAAGCACCACTCACGAAATAATATTTTACTCCATTTTTATATTTTCTGGTGTTGTTTATCCATTTACCTGGAATTAACCAAACATTCGCAAAATATCATCATTAAAAAAACTGTTTGTCCTCTCCCAACTGACTGACTTAATTAAAACCTTTCTAAATCTCCAGGAAACATTTTGTGGTACTTTTGGTTTGAAATTATTCATAGTTTTATTTTAAATGCGTTATTAAATTCATTTCTTTGTAAAATTTGAATTGCTTTCACCGTATTAATAAATATGTTGAAAGTTGAGTCGAAAGAAAGTAGGCCACTGTCATTTAAGAATAATTTACCAAAATTCATTAGAAATATTAGTAGAAAACTTCAATAAAATTCCCATTTAAGAATATGACTTACATGATTTTCGCCCAGTTTATATTGTGAGTACTGGTCAATAACACACTGTGTCCTGTTCTGAAAGTTTATTATGGACTGATTATTCCACCAAGGATGGAGATTTCCATATTTATCAAATTCTCTTCCTATTAAAAAGTAAAAACATTGTCAGTATTAAAAAATTCAAGATGAACATGTTCTTGTGTACCAGTATACGAATACAGCCTTAAATGAGGTCAATACATACACATGTAGAAATACAAACTTCACAGAAAAGCATATCATCCGTTTCTGTGAAGTTGACATACATGTACCTACAAATCGACCAAATGAAATGCAAACATTTGTTATATTACATGTATTAATCTTCCTAGTCAACCTTCATTAAATTACTGTAACATAATTTTTTTTTTCAAAGGAAGATTATCAAAATGTAAAGAAAAATTAACATATGTCCATATGAAATGAATGCCTCAAACAGGATAATTAATAAGGCAATATAAAAATTTTAATTAGTGTATAAAAATCGATGAAAACATCTGAAATACCTTGATCATCAAATCCATGAGTCAGTTCATGCCCCATCACCACTCCCATGGCACCAAAATTCAGTGATCTGTAATTGACATTTCTCTTAAATCTTATTTAGCCTACGTGATGAAAGGTTTTCTTTGACTTGATTTTTACAAAAATTACAATAACTTCATTTTTGTATGGACTAAAATATTTATGTTTGGAAAGGATGTATTTTCTAATGAGTACCCAAGAAGAGGTACATGTATATATAGGAAAAAAGAGTTCAAACAGTCATCCTCCATAGATTCCTGCAAAGCTCTGTCTAAACATTAAAATAATTGTACAGACTTCTAAATGTCTGCTCGACTTACTTGGGATAGTCTATCTCATAAAACGGTGCTTGCAAAATTCCAGCTGGGAAAACAATCTCATTTTTGGTGGGGGTGTAATAAGCATTCACTGTCGGTGGAGTCATATCCCATCTAAAATACAGGACAAAAATCTATAAGACAAAAATCTATAAGTGAGAACTCTTATTCTTTTCCTTTCTTAATGTTGAATTTCTACGTCAAACGAAAATCTGTTTAAAAAGACCCATGAGCAAAAAAACAAAACAAAACAAGATGTGTTTGTGAAACACTATGCGCCCGGCTGCAACAAAGTTCAAAAAACTATTTTTAGCATATAGGTCACAGTCAAGGTCACAAGGTCATTGATCTTAATGTCATTTGAAAGAACTATATTAGTGGAGTATGCGTACAAAAAATGAAGTCTGTATCTCCTACGGTTCAAAAGTTATGGTGAAAGTTCGAAAAAAAACTATTTTTAACATATGTGTTACAGTCAAGGTCACAAGGTCATTGACCCTGGTGTCTTTTGTATGAACTTAATCCGTGAAGTATGCATACCAAATATGAAGTCTCTATCTCTCAAGGTTCAAAAGTTATGGCGAAGGTTTAAGTTGAGAACAGAAAGGCAGAGAAATAGACAAACAGACAAACAAATAAACAGACAAACAGATAAACAGATAAACAGACAGGACAATAGCAACAATATATGCCTCGGATCTATCAATCCAGGCGCATAAAAAACAATCGACTGAGAATTTATTTCTCTTATTCAGGTACACTAAATATACAAATAGCTTTTTCTCCTTAAGAGAACTGTGTTATTTCAAAATACAACAAATTATACTAATTTTAATTTAAACAATATTTATTCAGAAAACTGACAAGATTCTGCCTATAAATACCCTCTCTATACAAGGTCATGGGTAACAAATACAATGAACTGAATTAATATTCATAATACAATATATATTATACTAGTATATATATATATAGTCACCATTACTGGGTTTGTAATGAACAGCTAGTGCTTACTCATTTTTCTTTGGTTTGGACCTCAGGGTCTGCAGGTCTTTCTTGACGGCAAACAAGAAATTCCTGATGTTGTTTTGGAAGTACTCATCTGACGTAACCTCTAACTACAGAAGTGATAACAAGCTGATAAATACCTCAGTGTGTTACATAAAGTACCCTCATACTCTAAGTGACAAGCTGTCCTACTTCCTTGCACTATTAAGTCTGCTGAGATACTCTCATTATAAGTACAATTCAAATCTTTGAACTACACATTCAGTTTTTGACAGGGAAAATATTTTTATCTCAAATTTGATAAGGAATGTACTTCTGCAGTGACAATCACTTGTCAAACATTAATTCTAGATAAATATCAGGAAAACTTACATCTGCGTATTCCTCATTGAGAAGTGAAACATTGTTAATATAAGCAGGAAATCCTATGAGGTCAATCACAGAATTAGCCTGAAAAATAATTATACATGACAGGTATTTTCTTTTGCAAAATCTAAAATAACACATTTTCTTTCAAATCTTCTATAGACTCAATACAACTTTAAAATAGAGCATTCTGATGATCTGATTTTTTCTTTTGTGAAATAATTATCAATTTTCTCTAAATTTCCATTATGTATACCTTATCCTTTGCTGCCTGTCGTGTCTCATCATCCATCCATGAAAGATTTGGAAGATTCTTTTTAAAAGCATCTTTGACCTCATTTACCATTTTTTCTGCCTAATAATGAGAACTAAATAACTTGAACATATTTCTAACCAACATACAAAAAGATTCATCCCTCAAAAGGGCAATAAAAATCCCCATAGGAAACTAAAAAAAATTGTTTCACTTTATTTATACATGTGTCAATGGCAATAAGTCTAACAAGAGGCCCAGGGGCCACATCGCTCACCTGAGCAACTAGCTAGGTAAAAGCAAAAAATCAGTTAAATATTGAAAAATTTAAACATATTATAAAAGTGGGTTCGAGGGAGGAGGGGAAAATTTGAACAAACTTATATCTACGCTTTTTAAGAATGCTTTTGAATTACACTGTAATATGACACATAATGGTTTTGTTGTTTATTGTTATGATCCACTATAATGATGCTTTTAAATTGATGGTCAATCATGGCTACCCCATGGGTCATGATCTGAACAAACTAGGATCTACACTACCAGAGGATGCTTCCATATAACTATGAAGAAGAAGATTTTTAAAGATTTTTCCACTGTATTCCTATGTTAAACCTTGATCCCCCATTGAGGAAGAAGACTTTTAAAGATTTTTCCACTGTATTCATATGTTAAACTTTGATCCCCCATTGTGCCCCATACTCGGGAGGGTCATGATTTGAACAAACTTGAATCTACACTTTCGGAGGATGCTTCCATATAACTTTGACCAATCATGGCTTTGCTGTCTTTGAGAAAAAGATTATTGAAGATTTTTTCCTACGTATTCCTATGTTAAACTTGGATACCCCATTGTGGCCGAAACCTACCCCCGTGGGTAAATAATTTCTTCACTACCAGAGGATGCTTCTATATGAGTTTCATCTTTCCTGGCCCACGGCTTCTTGAGAAGAATTTTTTAAAAGATTTTTCCACTATATTCCTATGTTAAACTTTGATACCCCATTGAAGAAGAAGATTTTTAAAGATTTTTTCCATGTAATCCTACTTTGATCACCCATAATTGCCCCACCCTTGCCCCAGGGGTCATGAGTTGAACTTGAATCTTCACTACCAAAGGATGCTTCAATATAGCTATGACCAATCATGGCTTTGCTGTTCTTGAGAATAAGATTTTTAAAGAGTTTTCCACTGTATTCCTATGTTAAACTTTGATACCCCATTGTGCCCCCTACTCGGGAGGGTCATGATTTGAACAAACTTGAATCTACACTTTCAGAGGATGCTTCCATATAACTTTGACCAATCAAGGCTTTCCTGTCTTTGAGAAAAAGATTATTAAAGATTTTTTCCTACGTATTCCTATGTTAAACTTTGATACCCAATTGTGCCCCAACCTACCCCCAAGAGTCATGATTTGAACAAATTTGAATCTTCACTACCAGAGGATGCTTCTGCATGAGTTTCATCTTTCCTGGCCCACTTTTTCTTGAGAAGAAGATTTTTAAAAGATACCATTAATTTATCACTACATCAAAACTCGATTATAACGAAGTCACTGTGACCTATGAAATTACTTCGCTATATCCGTAATTCGTTATAACCGTATAAGAAATTCATTCACTTTATAAAGCTGGGGAACCAAGATGACTTCGCTATATCCGTAAAAATATATATGTGAAAAGTTTACGACAACGACACAACACCAACGACGACAATAGACAACAGACAAATTTTGATCAGAAAAGCTCACTTGAGCCTTTGGCTCAGGTGAGCTAAAAAGGTTGAAATTGGTTCAGCCTTTCCAGAAAACAAGCTGCCAAGTTAGGTTGAAACTGGTCCAGTAGTTCTGGAGAAGAAGATAAAATTGTGAAAAGTTTACAACGACACACAGCTGATGACAATGATGACGACAGAAAATGGACAAATCTCGATCAGAAAAGCTCTCAAGTCAGGTGAACTAAAAAATTACCCTCTTGTCTCAGAACTGACCTTTTGTTTGCTGTCCCCTTTGAAGGCCTCTCTGACAAACATGGCCCCCAGAGCCATGCCAACCACCCCATCTGTATCTGTAATGCAGTACCTCCACAGCTCCTCACCACCAGTCGTCCCTAAAATTAACAGAAAATATCTCAATATATCTCTTAAATTACAACTTAAATCCCGATCCAAGTGTGCAATCTGTATCCCCTCAAGCTCATCTCCCACTCGACAGATTTAGTGGGTACAATACTGCTAGCAAATTCAAAGATGCTCTTAAATTGTTAAAATTAATCATATAAGGGGGTGGGAGGGGGTGTAAAACCATCTTAAAGCACATTTGAAATCCCATTCATTGAACGTTTCCCATTATTGCTTTGGAAAAATATAAATCTGTCTAAACTATATATATATTTCTTTTCATGATCAACTCTTTAGTCTCCAAGAAAAACTTGCATAACTATTTGAAATACATTATAAATGGAATAATTTATATGTACTACTGTATATAAAGCTGTTGAACAGTACAGTATCTTCTGCTTGAGGAACACAGAATTTAGTGTTGTGTGTGTAATGTACTCTATTTTCTGATTTATAATTTTAAAATTTTTCACCTGATAGTGCCTCTGTCAGAATTTTCTTGGCATTTCTGAATGGCTTTGACAGGTATGATGTCAGAGAACTGACTACATGCCACAGGAGGTAGTTATGTAATGTCCTAAAATAGAGAAATTACACTGACATGCTGGATACTGACAATAGGTCAAATTCATAACAAATCTAATACTAGTCAGTTCCTTAATATGGAAAAAAAAGCATTTTTACAATCTAAAAACATTACTAAGAAATTTATACCTCCTGCCTTTTTCTGTGCTTAACTTTGTGGTGATTAGAGAAGACATTTTTCTGAGGAAGTCAGATGAAAAGGACAGAATGGGTTCTGCTGGAGATAATGTAATGTTTGTCACCAACATCATTTTACTGGAAAACCGGGTCCAATTCAACTAAAAATAAACATCAGAATCAACAGTAAATTCCTGTCTATAGCTAAATAGGGGATGGTTTAAGTAAATTCAGCACTCCATTACACTGCATTACACTTCATCTTTTAGATGAAAATTTGATGAGTTTCCTTCTAACATGGCCCTATTGACCTTTTTAAATAAAGGTCATAAGAAGATCAAGGTCAGGAAAGTGTGACAATTGCTCTAAGCAATATCTTTTTAATGAAATTAGACTTCAAATGGAAATATGTATACACAAAATAGGATAGGGAGAGGGCTAAAATAAGGCTAAAAATTTTGATAAACTTGATAGCTATAACCAAAATACCATTCACATTCTGTGAATAAAATTTTGTATAAATAAAAAAAAAAAAAAACATAAGAAGTTGAATGCCATAGCAATTTCATGACTAGATATAAAGACTATCCAAGGTCATAAGGAAGGCGCAAGGTCTGGTATTGTGATTTTGTGTGACAGTTGGATTTCCTCACTAGGTACTGTGATCTACAGAGAGACAGGTTATAACTATATCTTCATTATTAGATTACTGTGACAAGAGAGAAAAAATATATTTTCATTTGTAGTTTTTTATTTTTTATGGGTACTGTTCAACAGAGAGATATATTTTGTATATCTTCAAATATAAAGATCATTCACCTGTCAGTTACTGTACAAAGAGAGACATGACTTATAACTATATCTTCTTATATCTCGCCTGTCCTGGGTACTGTGATTTACAGAGAGACATGACTTATAACTACCTCCATTATTACATGTATCTCCCACCCCCCTTTCTCCTCATCTCGCCTGTCCTCACTAGGTACTGTGATCTACAGAGAGACATGACTTATAACTATATCTTCATTATTATCTCCCTCCCCCCTTTCTCCTCATCTCGCCTGTCCTCACTGGGTACTGTGATCTACAGAGAGACATGACTTATAACTATATTTTCATTATTATCTCCCCCCCCCCCTTTCTCCTCATCTCGCCTGTCCTCACTGGGTACTGTGATCTACAGAGAGACATGGCTTATAACTATAGCTTCATTATTATCTCCCCCCCTTTCTCCTCACCTCGCCTGTCCTCACTGGGTACTGTGATCTACAGAGAGACATGACTTATAACTATAGCTTCATTATTCTCTCCCCCCCTTTCTCCTCACCTCGCCTGTCCTCACTGGGTACTGTGTTCTACAGAGAGACATGACTTATAACTATAGCTTCATTATTATCTCCCCCCCCCCCTTTCTCCTCATCTCGCCTGTCCTCACTAGGTACTGTGATCTATAGAGAGACATGACTTATAAATAGCTTCAGTATTATCCCCCCTCGCCTGTCCTCACTAGGTATTGTGATCTACAGAGAGACATTTCTCCTCACCTCGCCTGTCCTCACTGGGTACTGTGATCTACCGAGAGACATGACTTATAACTATAGCTTCATTATTTCTCCCCCCCCCCTTTCTCCTCATCTCGCCTGTCCTCACTGGGTACTGTGATCTACAGAGAGACATGACTTATAACTATAGCTTCATTATTATCTCCCACCCCCTTTCTCCTCATCTCACCTGTCCTCACTGGGTACTGTGTTCTACAGAGAGACATGACTTATAACTAAAGCTTCATTATTATCTCCCTCTCCTTGATAAATGACATTGTTCTTAACTTCATAAAGTCAATGATCTCTTAACTGTCCATCACTCCTTGATTCAGTGGATAGGGGGACAGATATAACTGACAAGAAAGCAATCTATAACTGACAAGAAATCAATCTCACTCACATTAGCCAGCTCAGTCTCAAAGGCTATCACGTCCTGCATGTGTTTCCTTGTAATGTTCTCTTCGCCTCCCATCAATACTCCAACCTTTGTCATGTAGTCCAAGTAGGCATCTAATACCTGTACAAAGAAAGGTCAACAAAAATTAATTACAATATAAAGTTTGTGGATAGTGTAATGAGATAAAAAGGGAGATGTTCCTCAAGGGGCATTACTCTTGTATGTTCCTGATTTAAAAAAAAAGAATAATCAATTGTTATTAAAAAGAATAATAAATTTTTGTAGTGGTATTCACAATCTAAAAACTATGTGACTTTGAACCAGTTATTCAGCAACATTGAGATATTTCTGAATTGTTGAATGATATACCCAAACTTGGACTATGGTGAGTATCTAC
The DNA here is from genome assembly GCF_032062105.1 of Saccostrea cuccullata. Taxonomy (NCBI): domain Eukaryota; kingdom Metazoa; phylum Mollusca; class Bivalvia; order Ostreida; family Ostreidae; genus Saccostrea; species Saccostrea cuccullata. The sequence continues at coordinate 86,294 of NW_026934093.1, read as the reverse complement.
AATACCTTTCTGTCAGATTCATTGAGATAATACTGTCTTTCTGGCAATCCTAAACCTCCCTGGTCAATCTGAAATAAGAACTTAATAATTAAGCTGTATATAAACCCAGAAAACAGAATAATCAATGTGAAAAAAAAAAATGAATGGTTTTAATGACTGACTGAGAAAAGGTATGCATACAACAGTATCATTAGCTAATATAGAAAATTTGTTTGCATCAAAATATACAGTCTAATTTTTTAAAGAGGAGAAATTTGAAGGATCAGACCAAGATTCAAACCTCGGCCTCCTAAATCTCCGGTCAGGTGCCCCAGCAACTAGCTATCTTGTCACAGAGGACAGAACCTGTCTGTACACACATGTCTTTTTTTATTTTGAATGAAGCTTACAACTGCCCTCTGATAACTGATGTTGTATATATTATCTGATTTCTTAATAATCTACAAAGACATATTAAAATACTATCATCTAACTTGTAAAATATTGACTGATGAATTCCTATCATCCACTCCAGCCCAAATAGCAAACAGAACTCCAATCCCGTAGGCCTTGATTTTCTCCACCATTCCCTGGATGTCTAAGACTTTGGTTTCATTCAGCTTTGGCCAGGCCCCAATACCCGCTAGTAGTTCCCTGACTGGCTGGGCTCCCAGCTTCTCTATTGTTTTATTGCGGTCCATACAAGATTCGTAATATTTCTGAGCTTTGATTTCAGCCAAACTTGCTGTTTGGTTCAGTGGTTTTTCTGTGGTGGGGAAAAGAAATTTATAATGTATATTAACTGTGGTTTTAAAGTTTACAGAGATATTATTGAACAACGAAGATTTTATGAAAAGGTGTTGAGAACAAATTCAGATTATAATAGTTACCAATTCTGTTTTTATAGCAAAGAGAATTGCAAAATTAAAAAAAGTGATTTAACTAAAAAAAATATTTTATGCATTACACATTGAGCATGATTGTGGATTGTGCACCTGGTACAGTTAATCAGTAGTTTGAGATGAGCTTAGACTCAGATGAAACTTAATTGTTTCTTATATATATCACAAAATACATTAAATATATGTACAAGGTAGTATAATTTTTGAGACAAGATAGTTGTTTTTAATGATTAAAGGTTAATTGTTAACCTGCTCCAGTTAACTAACTTTGCTAAACTTTCTCATCTTAACATAGTTAAAAGTGTTCCTCATTCACAAGATCTTAACCACCTTCAAGCATTAGTAAACAAATCTTTCCATCCCCGCTCCAAAGCTAGTGTAATTTGATGTCATTTACAATACAATTTAACTTTAATTTGCAGTAAAGCTAACATTAACCCCAGACATACCAATTCAATGTTACATTCTGATTTTATTTTTTTCTTTGGATATAATCTTGCAAATACCTACCATTATCATAAACACCTGCCTAATGTATAAACATCAACAAAGTTATAAGCTAAAACCTTACGTATGACAATGATACATGCATTATCCTTAAAATTATGCATTATTCTAAAAGATTCCAAATAATTTTACATTTCTTGTTAAGCTTATAAAAATAATGTAGAAATTGAAAATTAGACAGATTGACTTACCTATAACCTTTTTTAATACGATTTGATTCTCCTGCCACAGAACATTAAACGTCCCCCAGCGGGAGTGTCCTGAGGGTATGGGGTGACTGTCCACCCAACCCCCACAGGCATACTGATAGAAATCTTCACAGGGGTCAGCGGTGGTGTCCATGGCATTGTAAATGGAGGCCGCCACTGTAACACAGGCTGGGGTGACACACACTGACGGGGGCTTGTGACATGGGGGAGCTGGGTTGGGGGTGGCGGGGGTGGTCGAGGTGGGGCAGTTCTTTGTGTAGTTTGTTTTAATGATGGGAATGATATTTCCACATTCTTTACAAATCTGTACTGAAAGAAGGAAAAAAAGGCTGCTTTTATTCATGAACAGTGCAAGCTGAACATAGGAGTTCAAAGGAATAGTGCTTTCATTATAAGTTTTAAAAATCATGAAAAATTAACACAAGCACCTTTATCTAGTGAATAAACAATCATCTTTGATTAAGCAATCATCTTACAATTTTTGCATACTTTGAGATTTCTCTTATTTTTTCTAAAAGCCATGAAATATATCACAGTTACTGCAGAAAAGCTATTGATTAAGCCATCTTCTTACACTTTTGTTGCTTTGACGCCTCTTGATCAGCCTGGTGAGTGGAGGATTTGGTTGCCAGGACGATGGACATGATGATGACAGTGAGGATCAACAGTAAGCATAGAACGATCAGTATACGCTCCAGCAAGGTCTTACGCTGCCAGGAGAAGATGCTGCTCCGCACCACCACCCCCGTCTCAAAGTTCAGGACCCCTGGGGCGCTGGCTTCCGAGGCCTCATCCTCCTCCTCCAGGTGGGTATGTTTATAACCCTTATTGGACATCTGTAGACAACAAAGACAAATGCATTGTTAAAATAAGAAATTTTTCTCCTTTAGTTCTTCGAAAAAGCATGGAAACTTTTCTTCCAATCATTATAAGCATACCCTCTTGAACATAATTTAATCAAACATAGATATCTGGAATAATGTTTCCAGAAGTGCCCAAATTTAGTTACTGCAGAAATTTAGTTAATTTTGTAAAAATATCGACATAATCAAGAGTACAAAAATTTATAATAGACCATATAGAAAATGTATCAAAGTTTCAAATTTGAACATCAAAGAAAATCTATGATAGTATTTCTTAAATATTTAAAAACAAACTAATTTTTATTGACATTGACTCTATTCAAAATAAGTTAAAAATAAATACCAAAACATGCAGCATTTTTGTTTGTACGTGTTATTTATCCTTATAGACTTAGAGGTAACTTTTCCACTAAATTCTTTATCTATTGCAGAGCGCTCCATACAGCATACTAACACCAACTGTACTAGTTATATTTTATTTACAAAGGACCATAATACTACATGTACCAGCAGGAAAACGGAATCAGTCAACACCCACATTGATCCAGTGAAAACTGCCACCAGCAAACTTATATTGAAAAATATGATACTCTTTGTTCTTTACACATCTCCATCTGTTCTAAGCTAATAATTTAATGTCACTTAATTCCACTGTCACATTGAGCTAATTCAATTGATTGACATTTCTTGTAAACAATGAGTAACTGTGCAACACCTGAATTTACAAGATTCCTATCATCCCTAGTAGTAACTAACCTGATCTACGGAAGCCTGTTTAGGACCTATCAAAATATATATTTGAATTCGATATAACGAATTGTCGAAATTGTTAAAATGAATTAAATTCGTTATAACAATTTTTTGAATTCGTTATAACGAATTTAATTTGTTATAACAGATTTGATAAATTCGTTATAGCAAATTCAAAAATTTGTTAAAACAGATTAAATTTGTTAAAACGAATTCTAAAATTTGTAATAACGAATTAAATTTGTTTAAACAGATTCTAAAATTTGTTAGAACGAATTAAAGTCGTTTAATCAAATTTGAATATTGTGGCCTATGGAAAAGTATTTTTGAATTTGTTATAATGAATTCAAGAAATTTGTATACCAAATTTAATTTGGTATAATGAATTCAAAAATTGTTATAACAAATTTTAGAATCCGTTTGAACGAAATTAATTCGTTATTACAATTTTTTGAATTTTACAACAAAATCAACAAATTTGTTATAACAGATTAAATTCATTATAACAAATTCAAAGAAATTGTTATAACGAATTAAATTCGTTATAACAAATTCGACAATTCGTTATATCGGATTCAAAAATATTTTTCGATAGGTCCTAAATGGGCTTCCGTACTGATCTCTGATACATGGACACTACTGATAATTTTTCAAGATATTATAAATTTCAACTTATTAATACCATTACATGTTCTTAGACAAAAAATCAGCAAGCATTACCAGGGGTTTTACCCAGAAATTATGAAAATTTTTGCAAAAGAAAAATGTACTAAAATTACGAAATAATTAAATTCCAGATATTTTTCCATCAAAATTTGTTTTAGAAAAGGTGTACAAATCCATATATAGACATTAAAAGTATTGCACAGAGGTCATTCATAAAATGGAACTCTTCAACTCCAGGGAAGAACCCAATAAAGATAAAAACTACGTACGTTTCGTATGACCTTAATCACCCATTTGACAAGACTTATATCCAGAAAATCACTGTAACATTCAGAATGACAGCAAATATTTTACTAGTGGCACTTAAAATTTTAGAATGATAATAACTTCATCATTCTTATGACAGTCATTACCTTTATACAGATACAGCAACCATGGACTTTATAGAAAAGATCATTATGTAAGTACATGTAACATAGATATACCGGTACAACATAATAGTACAGAGTGATTCCACTTTTAACCAGGTATCAAGATACCACTTAACATTATAGACAGAAACCATTCCAAAATTCCACCACTGCATACATTATGTAAGAAGACAACCATCACTTACAGCTGCGGTATATAAACCTATACAATATTGTTTTCCTCTAGTAAGTTAGTACAACAGACAGCCTGACTTTAGTGGTCTATTGATGGAACATCATAGAATTAACCTCAGCACCACACTTCCTTCAATTTCAGCAGTGGATTAAAATCGATCAGACATGCTATGGGGCAGTGCTATTATATTTGGTAATAGAGCCTTGGAAATCTTAAAGTCTCTCAATAAAACTAATTATTCTATTCAAAGCTCAGGCCCTACAGATATTGTAGACTTGTATTGACTAGATGACTTCGGGAATTTCAGAGAATTCTATCTGTAATGTGTTTAACAACTTGATAGAAAATTCATTCCCCATTTTCATCTTCTGTCAGACACACAGATGTGAGCACAAAGCAATAGACATTCCAAAGTATTTTTATTTCGTTTTTCTTTTTCAACATAATTACTGTTGTTCAATAGCTGTCAAGTACATGGTGTAGCAAACAGAAAAACAAACACTGAGAGAATTACTGAATACATGTATAATTATTTCCATGAGTATCATCCCACTAGTTTCTGTACACTGCAAACATTCAAATAAACACTGAGATATATTCTTAATATTTTGAAATATGCAATCTGTAATTATTGAACAATATGAGACAAACCAGAAGTCTCTGTCGAGACTGTAGCTCTACTGGTTTGTACTTAGCATTTTAAAGGAATTTCACAGAAAATTCTATTTTTAGTAACCATGGCAACACTGTTCATTGAAATCAAAAACCGATGCACTATTCTATGTATCTTAGTGTAGTCTACTTGTGTGCCAAGTTATATTGAAATCAGACCAAAACTGTAGGAGGAGTAGCGTTTTAAAGGAATTTCACAGAAAATTCTATTTTTAGTAACCATGGCAACACCGTTCATTGAAATCAAAAACCGATGCACTATTCTATGTATCTTAGTGTAGTCTACTTGTGTGCCAAGTTATATTGAAATCAGACCAAAACTGTAGGAGGAGTAGCGTTTTAAAGGAATTTCACAGAAAATTCTATTTTTAGTAACCATGGCAACACCGTTCATTGAAATCAAAAACCGATGCACTATTCTATGTATCTTAGTGTAGTCTACTTGTGTGTCAAGTTATATTGAAATCAGACAAAAACTGTAGGAGGAGTAGCGTTTGAAAGGAATTTCACAGAAAATTCTATTTTTAGTAACAATGGCAACACCGTTCAACGAAATTAAAAACCGATGCACTATTCTATGTATCTTAGTGTAGTCTACTTGTGTGCCAAGTTATATTGAAATCAGACCAAAACTGTAGAAGGAGTAGCATTTTAAAGGAATTTCAGAGAAAATTCTATTTTTAGTAACCATGGCAACACCGTTCATTGAAATTAAAAACCGATGCACTATTCTATGTATCTTACTGTAGTCTACTTGTGTGCCAAGTAATATTGAAATCAGACTAAAAATGTAGGAGGAGTAGCGTTTTAAAGGAATTTCACAGAAAATTCTATTTTTAGTAACCATGGCAACACCGTTCATTGAAATCAAAAACCGATGCACACATGTATCTTAGTGTAGTCTACTTGTGTGTCAAGTTATATTGAAATCAGACAAAAACTGTAGGAGGAGTAGCGTTTGAAAGGAATTTCACAGAAAATTCTATTTTTAGTAACAATGGCAACACCGTTCAACGAAATTAAAAACCGATGCACTATTCTATGTATCTTAGTGTAGTCTACTTGTGTGCCAAGTTATATTGAAATCAGACCAAAACTGTAGAAGGAGTAGCATTTTAAAGGAATTTCAGAGAAAATTCTATTTTTAGTAACCATGGCAACACCGTTCATTGAAATTAAAAACCGATGCACTATTCTATGTATCTTACTGTAGTCTACTTGTGTGCCAAGTTATATTGAAATCAGACCAAAACTGTAGAAGGAGTAGCATTTTAAAGGAATTTCATAGAAAATTCTATTTTTAGTAACCCTGGCAACACCGTTCATCGAAATTAAAAACCGATGCACTATTCTATGTATATATCTACTTGTATGCCAAGTTATATTGAAATCAGACCAAAACTGTAGGAGGAGTAGCGTTTTGAAAAATTGTTTACAGACAGACAATTACTATCGCATAAGCTCTTCTGGTCTCTGACCAGTAGAGTTAATAAAAATTGAAAAATAAAAAATATTTTGCTTTCCAAATCAAGGACTTGAAAGAATCCTCATTATATGTAGTATCAATTTTTACATACAGTACATCAAGTTATGGTCATAATACCTCATCAATGAGAAGAAATGAATTAACTTAAAAATCTGATGATGTGAGGTTTGAGGGTATAATTATTCATTAAGAAACAGTGATTGGGATTTCCATTTCATGCATCAAGATATCAATGTCAGAGATAATATGATAAAGGTTATAATGATGTCATTAAATTAAAAGTATTGTTTCTCAGTTTAAAGAAATGCAATCAAACAAATCAAGAAACCTATAATTAAAAACAAATACAGTATAAAAACTTGGTTATAACAAAGTCACTGGGACCTATGAAATTACTTCGTTATATCCGTAATTTGTTATAACCATATAAGAAATTAATTTAATTTATTTAGCTGGGGATCCAAATTGACTTCGCTATATCCATAAATTCACAATATCTATGTTCATACTAAACGAGTTTTGCTGTTTTCCATCAACTGGTGGGGTGCATGGTTGCTGTATTTGTCCAAAAGAAGGAGGGGTCCAGCCAACCCATACATCTTATTATTCAGCATAAAATTAAATTTGTCATTTCAAGTTTTTTAAATTAATAATTCGATCTTCACATCAAAAAAATGCAAAGTGGGCATACTTTTGACTCCAATGGTCAGTAAGATAGTTAAAGTTTAATTGGTTTAAACCTGAACACCTACACTGTTGACTTTCGCATTTAATGTTGTGTACTCAATGCTGATAACCACACCAACTAAATTCTAAAGAAACATAACAATATTTATTCACTTTCTCCAACATCCCACACAATTACCTCAATCCTGATAACAAAAACTGTACAAAACTGCAAAATCGTGTTTAAAAATCAAATTTTCAAAAAGTTTGGAGATAATTCAGAGGATTATAACACATTCTAGATGATTTCTATAAAGAGAAATTGATCCTTGGAGCTTTCAAACGAAAGGTTTTGAAATAGATGATGAGTAAGTTGAAGCATGATCACTCTATCAGGAGAAGATAAAAATAACCACAATAATATTTAAAGTACACTGAAAGGTCTCGCTGCTGGCAAAGCTCACTTCCAGTATTACAAATTTTGCTATATCATACTTATATTATTTTAATACTGACAGAATTCACACCATAGCTTTAGATGTGCATGCTGAAAAAATGTGCTTGAGTACTGCTTTTATCTCCATATATTTCAATATTGAAAAGAAAAGCTATAGTAAATGCATATGATCATGCCCCCAATTTTTTGGACATGATTTTATCGAGTGCAGCACTGCACATGGTCATGCACTTTTAAATAATTTTCAAAGTGCAATAAAATTGGGACAAAATCAACACACTTTGAAAAAAAAAATCATTTATTTTCTAAATATAGTTAAAATTTCCTCATAATAGCAAAAAATGTATAGGTTGCCATATTTTTTTATGAAGTTATGGACAATATTAAACAGAAGTAAATCTCAACATTAAAAATTGTTCATTTTAGATACCAGATTATAAATATTTGGCAAAAACTGGTTAAAATACATAATTTTGATGCTAAAAGTTTAAAAGTAATTGCAAATTTTAAAATACTAGAATTGTGAATATCAGGGACAGCATTTTACATAAAGTACGTAAGGGTTGCCCGCAACCCTGTGTCTCGCCTGCTGTCGCTGTGGTTAGTAAGAAATGATTGTCTGATAAACTGAAGCATTTATTGACATTTCAGAAGGAATAACTCAAAAAGTGGATCAGTCATTTTGCTGGTTTTTAAAGAGATATTGTCATGGACTTTAAGAACTGTAAAACGTTTCTATCTGGCTGACTATATATATTTTATATGGATTTAATATATAACTTTTGCATACTAACACAACATTTTCCTCTTAGTCAATGTGTAATGCACTGCATATGCCAACTGGTAAACAGAAAAGTATAGGATAAATGCATCATGTAGGTTAAATATCTTCTGTACAGTTTAAAATTTCCATATTTCATATTATTCACAAGAGTAGGTAGGATCCAAATGCATCATGTAGGTTAAATATCTTCTGTACAGTTTAAAATTTCCATATTTCATATTATTCACAAGAGATAGATTGTTTTTTGTCCACTTTAAGTTTCTCCGAATAACTGCTGGAAATACTATGTACACTTTAAAAACACTGTATCATATGTTTGTGTTAGTAGTTCATAGCAAACCACAATGGTTTACACAACGTGTTATGAGTCGCAATAATTTGAACTTGCATTTTGAAATCAAATCCACTGTATATGTATCAAGTCATTCATGCAGAAAATGTAGGTGAAGATTACCTAATTATGGTACTGATATTGTTGGTTACCTATGATGTGTAGACTGACAAATTATCATGCCACTATAAGTTATAGTTGCTGAGATATGGACCTCCACCATAAATTTATGCAAAGTCACTCATGCGGAAAAATGTAGATCAAGATGACCTAATTCTGGTACAGGCGTTTGTGGTTACCCATGATGTATCCACTGACTAACTATCATGCCACTATAAGTTATAGTTGCTGAAATATGAACCTCCATTATCAATTTAACCAAAGTCATTCATGCAGAAAAATGTAGGTCAAAATGACCTAATTCTGTGATGTTTGTGGTTACCCATGATGTATCCACTGACTAACTATCATGCCACTATAAGTTATAGTTGCTGAAATATGAACCTCCATTATCAATTTAACCAAAGTCATTTTAAAAATGTAGGTCAAAATGACCTAATTCTGGTACATGTTTGTGGTTACCCATGATGTATCCACTGACTAACTATCATGCCACTATAAGTTATAGTTGCTGAAATATGAACCTCCATTATCAATTTAACCAAAGTCATTCATGCAGAAAAATGTAGGTCAAAATGACCTAATTCTGGTACTGATGTTGTTGGTTACTTATAACCTGTACAATGACAAATCATCATGCCATTATAAGTTATAGATGCTGAGATATGGACCTCCACCAAAAATTTAACCAAAGTCACTCATGCAGAAAAATGTAGGTCAAGATGACCTAATTCTGGTACTGTGTGGTTACCCATGATGTATCCACTGACTAATTATCATATCCATAACTTATAGTTGCTGGAATATAGGTCTTCACCATAAATTATCATGAAAAAACTAAGTCCAACTTAAGGAAAAAATACAAAAATTTGAATTTTTTTTTTCAAAATCATACTTGGGATATAAATTTTTATCCATACAATATTGTGTCCAAATTTCAAGAAGACTGAATAAAATTTGAGAAAGTTATTGCAGTTTATAAAACTTTGACATTTGGGTTAACCAAAAGTTTTCGACGACGACGACGACGAATCTATAGTCGCTATGTCTCGCTTCGCGACATTCGTCGCAGGCGAGACAAAAATGTACAATAAAATGCCTTAATACATGAGGAGTTATTGCTCTTGGCAACAATTTTAAAGATTAAATAATTTTAAAATCAAATAAAAAAAATATACATTTCTATAATGCTTTTACTTGACCTATAATGCTTTTACTTGACAATTATTTGCATTACACCTATTGAAAAGCATTCATCCAAAAATATTTTTAATAGGGATGGTATGAATATAGATTAATAACAATTTATTGCAAAACCACCTATGACATCACAGAGGGTGGAAATGCCTTAAACAATCATTTCTGAAATATTCATAATGTCTAATTATCTCAGATATTGAAGTGACCTCATAACCCAAAAGCTATCACAACCAGATTCAATTATTTATCATACCTAAGATTTGCAAGAATATTGACCAAGCCATACACATTTTAGTTTTTTTTCAAAGCGCATGTTAATATGTTCCATATTAACACACTTTAAAATGAGATTTCATTTTTTTTCAAAGTGCTTAACTTGGTCCCAAATTTTACTCACTTTCAAAAATATTTTCAAAGTGCATTGTAACACAACACTCATGACCTGGTCAGGTATTGGTTGACCAGGTGTGCTAACATCAGGCCCCAAATTTAACCATAAAATGAGAATAGACTTAAGTCAAAATTTTAATTTTTATGATAATATCTTCAGCTCCATTCGATGTATTAGCTTAAAAGTTTGCAACCGTCCAAAATACTTCAATTCAAACATATGTTGAAAATTTTATTTTATTATCGACATTATTTTGAAATTAAGTTATATCGATTTGAAATTTTGACTTAAGTCTGTTCTTAAATGGTTTTGGGGCCTAGATCAACAAAAGCATAATTTTATACAATGTATCTCTCTGGTTGACTAGAAAATTCAGATCTGGTTTATCTGTTAACATTTTCTGATCCAGAGAGCTACAGTATCATGGGGCTAAAAAAGGCTGATTTTAAATCCTTTAATGGCAATATATTTGATTATTACATACTATTTAATTATAATATATTTGCACTTGAGATAATTATAATGCATGTCATGTCTTTCTGCATCGTCAGAAACCCACGGTCAGTCTCTCTTCTCAGTCTTGGTTGGTAAGAGAAGCGAGACCGACCGTGGGTTTCCGACGATGGTCTTTTTTTAGAACTGCATGAATATATTTGAAATGCATTTAAAAGAAAACAGTACAGTAAATTGTACTCACATTCTGCATAGTTAACTATTTTTATACTGTTACCAGTTGTCATATATTTTCGACCATTTGTTATGTAAAGTTACCTGATGGGTGTGGTATACGCCCACAGTGGGGTAATACAGTAAAATACGCTTATATTGAACATACTTAAACAACTTGGCGCTTGAAGCAAAATTATGTTTATTTCCCTTAACTTTTAAAATATACTGTAAACTTCTTCTGACAATATGATGAATTATGCTTATAACGAAGCACTACCATATACATGCAAGTGTGTTTTACTATAGTATGTATATTAAACAATTGCAATAAACCAATAAAAATGACTTTTAACTTGAAAGTACAACAGTATTTTTCACTCAGTCATCAGAGTTCAAGGGAAATGTGATCCTATTATTCAGTACATACCGTTAATTTCTTATTTTATCCACTAAAAGTCTATGTCATTCTTATAGTAGTCATCAGTTTCCTGTGTTATAAAACAACACATCTAAAGCTGCACGGGGATGCTTAATGGATACCGTAATACAAATACAGGATTATACAACACAGTATTCAGATGATAAACCCTCATGCCTTTTCAAATGGAAAATAGTACTGTAACAGTATTATCAATATTTCAGTTTTTTTTAAATAAAACAGAAATGCATTAAATTGCATTGGACTGAACACAATATCGCACTTAGCCTACCTGTAATCATACAAGAAGGATATACTACAACAATAATATGTACAGGTCAAATATACAAATTTGATTGCTCATGATGCAATAAAATCTCTGCAATATAATTAAGCTTACCTGTAAATACATTTTATCCATGGAGACTACACAAAATGTCACAGGATATTGGCCATTGAGGATACAGCGTAAATCCAATAATATAAAGTCACGGCCAACTTACTTCAACCCAGCACAGCGCAAGGACACTCATGTATACATAAACTTAAATGCTATATACCCTGTACATTAATTTTCCTCTGGTGATAAGGACAAATGATTTTTACTGATAAGGTATGATGGGTAAATACTCCTACATATAAGGGTTATATCCCCGATACTAAACAGAAAAGCTCATGTATCCTCAGCTAGTTCCTGTCTGAGTATTGATTTACCATTACTGTGAAATACACAATGAAAGGATCTTCCTTTTTGCACAATTAAGTTCATTACGTTTATGATAGGGTAAGAAACTGGAGGCCAGATTCATGGCATCCAAATTTCATGCCAAAAAGAGCACCATTACAAGTATATTTATATGCATGTAAATGTATTTACTCAACATAAACTCAACAGCTCAAGCAGAGTCTGCAATATGTTCATGACTTTTGGATACAAACAATGATATGGATTTTATTGATTTTGTTTCTTGTAATATGCCTCCAAGTTTTCAACAAGATAAAAATGATATAAAGCAACTAACAACCTCCACTCCTTGACCTAGCATTGAACCATTCCATAATGCCCCAAGACAAATCCTTATTACAGTGTAACCTGTCGAATCCGACATGCACTGGGAGACAAATTTTGTGTCGGAATAGACAAGGTGTCAGATTGCACAGTGTTAAAAACAGAGAGAATACTAAACTGGGGAAGAAATTTATTTAGTCGGAATTCACAGTGTGTCGGATTATTCAGGTGTCGGATTAGACAGTTTTCACTGTATATGTCATTCAACTTTCATAACTGTCAACTAAGCAAAAAATCTAAAATGTTTTATCTCTAATGGCTAGCAAATTCACAGAAATCTAGCTATGCATTGATTTCTACAAGAAAAAAAGATATAAAAGTTGAGTTTTATTAAGCCTGTTAGCAATTAATATAAATGTGGGTTTAGCATGTTTATAGTGACAAGAATGGGAGATAAAGATACAAGTATATACTTGATAATTAAACTAATGGAGGGGTTTATAACTATACATAAATTATGCCTTTAACATCTATTGTTTCTACATTCTTTTTTTATTTTAAATATCTAATAGTAAATACTCCTGCATTTTTAAAATAGCCAAACATAATATTTATTTAGTTTGTATAATAATGTCTCTTTCTTAAACAACAAAGGGTCTTACAAAATTCCACTTAATGTAAACATTTTGTTCATCTGCATATCGTAATGTTACACACTATGTATCATGTGTTTTATTTTTTATCTGAAGTTCTAAAACATTCCTAATTACCTTAATGCATCACAAGCAAGAATTTCTTTAATCAAATAGTTTCTCCATTTTACAAAAGTACAGCTAGTTATTTTCAAAATGTTAATTTCCCACCTCTGTAAACTGCATAAGAATTTCTTTTCAAGGCTTTCAGTAAAATAGACCCTTTTCCTATGACATATTTTGCCTAGGAGTTATTCCCCTTATTTTAAATATCAACAGTAAATATCCCTTCATTATTCATAGCCAAGTTCAACTTGTTATACTTTAGTTTGTAAAGATAACACTCTTTTTCTTATGAATATAGGTTTGTTAAAGCCTCTATTAATTCATAATTTTAAGATTTTGAATTTTACACACATATATTTGTTGCATGTGTTTTAAATTGGTTGCTCTAAAGAGGTAAATTCATTCTTTACCCTTCAAGATGGCGGCTACAAGCAATTTCTTTAATCAAAATGTGTCATAGGAAAAGGGTACAACTAGTTATTTTCAAAATGTTAATTTCCACCCTTCAAGATGCATAAGAATTTCTTTTCAAAATGTGTCATAGGAAAAGGGTCTATACTTTAGTATCCAAAGATCAATCCCATATTCCCTGCATTTCTGTAACACAGGGTAAAGAACATTTCAAACAAATAATGGAAATAACTGTATAAACATGAGTACTTTATAAACTATAAATATGTCAATACAACATGATAATGTCCCTATACCCAGGGTACATTAATTAAATGCAAATATGAAAATAAATTTACACTTACTATGTACACGTACCTTGTCTTTTTGTTTTACGAGTTTATGCAGTGTGATGGAAGGATAGATGGAAGAACAGAAGGATGGAAGATGGCTATGATAATTAAGCACTATACTGACTATAGGTCTGAGGTGTCTGACCATGTTAAAGGGTATAAAAAAGGCACATCCTTTTCTTAAATGCCTCTAGTTTATCACATGTTTCCAACATTAATTAATATCTTAATTTGTCTCCTAAGAAATACAATATCAAGCTGTATGTAAATGAGTAGCTCACTTTTGATAGTGAATGACCTGGCACAAAACAAGTTGACAAAAATAGTTTGAAAGGTAAAGGGAGGGGGTCTTTTTATGCAATGATATGGTTTCAATATTCATTCTTTATTTCGTTTTGTTAAGTTTCTAAGTTTTCAAATTTTTTGTTTTTACCGGTATTGAAAATATTAATTTCAAGCGCGGATCCAGGAATTAAAGTTGGGGGGGGGGGGGGGGGGGGGGGGGGGCTTGAGGCCCCTGCCTGGGTCCCCCAGTGGGTCCTGGATTCTAGAGATTTTTTTAGGGTTTAAATGAGGTCTAGTAGACATTTTTTACATTTTCTTGATGAAACTGTTTTATGCTTTCATAATTTTAGGGGGCGTGCACTGGGTGCCCCCTCTAAATCCAGCATTAAATCTTTACACATGTTTGATATATTGATCAGAAGTAGTTTCTTACATTTTCATTGACATTAGAAGGATGTCAATGACCTTTTATGGTTGCTTTACATTCAGGGTCTTCTTTAAGAAAAATAAAAGGTAACCACTTAGATAAGGGCTTTTAACATCGTCATTATTATGTCTACATCTACCAGTATTTTAAACAACAATTTGTATCACCACTCCCAGGCTAAGAAGCAATTCTAACAACATCAGTGATCAGTATGCAGGTACACGTGATAATTGATATCTAAAACTCTAAGGTTTAATGGCTTCTTATAAATTCAATGATCATGATGAATTATCACGTACCATACACTCACTGATCAATAAATACTCCGATCTAACTTGATGATAAAAAAACTCCCAAACAAATCTACTACATGTACCACATATATTTTACAAACTGATTTATAATTGAACTGAAAAACTTTTTTTAATGTCTTTTTCTAATGTTTTTTTTTTCAATTTTGTTTGTACCAATGATTTAAAATAAATTGTTTTATTTAAACGATGACTTACGTTCACACAAAAGTAATATTTCACTTGCCAGTTATTATCAAGCTACATGTACTATACCTTTGAAAACTTAGAAATATCCAAAGAGCAACATATATTACTTACCATGTAATTTCTCTCTCAAACAACAATAGAATGTTTACAAGGTCATCTCTAACTATACAAATCTATATATCGATAGATTCTGCTTGTGTGCATTGCAATAAAATGCAAATTTCTAAGATCGTGATGATAAACACTTTTTCTATTATCCTATACAGCCTCTAGGCTCTGGCTGTGAGAATAAAGCATTGATGTTTTCAGCTGCAAATAACCTCTCAGTCATAAGCAACTTCTTCCATTTGGCCAGGGTGTTCTAATACTGCAGAAAATATTCCTAATTAAAATTACCATGGGAAGGTGTGTTAATCAAATATTAATATCAATTAGACATAAAAATATAATATTGCTATACATATATATGTCGTATTACATCTTGAAAAAATATTTCACTGCGAAAAAAAATTGTTCTAATTTTTTGTTCTTTTCTGAATCTGATCATCATTAGCACAAATTCGTTTAAGGTAAATGCCTGCCAGTGCCATACTTGCCTAAATTACCTATCCCCATCATACACTCATCCCACCCCTAGCTCACATCACTATATATAATGATATTTTGTATTCAAGGTATTGTATATCCTCAAAACTATATGCTAAAAATTTGGTTGATAATTAAATTACTTCAAAGATAGGGATACATGTATGCTTGTCTGCAATTCATTTTTATAACAATTAATTAACGCTTGACCCTTATCAGATCAACATCCTATAACATCTCTGTACATGCAGCGACTATCAGAATTTCGGAGCATAACAAAGCTCTGATTTTAATCAGATTGCCTATAAACCTAATCATTTCAGGAAGTCCTTTTCTTATTTTTTGTACAATGTACATATATGTAGCAATCCTTCCAAAACCACAATTTACATTATACATGTGTTGTAAAAATAATGTAAACATAATCTCATCCTTTTTGTTTCAAAGTTTCAAATTGTAAAAAAAATTAAGATTTTATTTTTATTTTTAGGCCTATTTTATTTTTTTATTTAAAAGATTCCCTTGCTTTATTATGTCAAGGTACTTTTTTCAGAAATGCTGAAAAAAGCATGTAAGAGAATATAAAAATTACAGAATGCCATTTATGACCATTTTTTTTACATATGAAAAGAAAGGTTAAAAACGTTAAGCGCCTTTGGCATAAAGCTTCAGATGCTGGAAAAATGTTATCAGCTTATAAATGGAGTTTTAGGTCCAGATTCTTGATAAATTCATTCGTTGGATTTGAAATCATCATAGAAATTGAAAAGACAAGTAAGTATTTTAAATATCTTACCTTTAATCTAATGAAGTTACCACAAGTTTCCACCTACATCCCTTCCACGCTTTTTAGGAAAATGTTTACATTATCGACACAGTTCTCCCCCTTATATATATTTTTTGTCAATTCGTACTAATTTTATTCTTAGAACCGACATGTTTGACGTAAGGGTTAATGAAAATTTTTATTTTCAACCAATCCAATTTTGTTTTTGTAGTAGACGGGGGGCTTTTCAAATCAACTTCCTGTGTCAACACATTGGTCACATTGACATGATCTTCGTGAAATGAAACTGTTGTTAATCGGTTTCGTGTTAATTTGGCAGCACAGAGAGTCGGAATGTGTTCTCGACTCCATAAAACATTGGATGTTTGGAGACGACACCCAGCATAATGCTGACAATGCCCTCAAAAAGAGTAGCTCAAAGTTTGAAATCGTATCAACTGATACAAAGTTTCTAAAACTTGCTAGCGAGCTCACCGATATGTCACCGCTAGATGCCTGCTATCATATTGTAATTCAGTTAACTGTATTTACATATATCTAAGAAAACCTTTACGACTCATTTAATTAGCAAAAAACATTTATATAAGGATATATGAACATTTATCATTTGTTAGTTCGCAATTTTATTTATCAAATAATTCAATAAAAATCCATCGATTGACTTAGCCATGAGCTATGCATTTAGGAGAAATTGACAATTTCGTGTTTTACTCACCACTTTTTCAATATATACCACTTGTAACAACCGTATCAACATGTCTCTACTAAAATTTTCCTTTCTATAGGCTTGATGTGATGTCATGTAATGGCTTCTTAGTAAAACAAATGTTTACATGAAATCGAAGAAAGTGGATATTGACGGCATTTTGAGAAAGACTTATGCATAGCTACTTAGGCAATCAAATAGCAAAATCCTGTGGTTCATTATCATGATTATCAGGTGTCAATAGCATTTCCAATTTTATGTATTAATTTTTGTTTGTTTTTTCAGGTTGTTTATAATTTAAAGAAAAAGTGTGGGGAACTGAAGGAAGAGGATTTAGGAAAATTGGCTGTTCAACTTTTAAATTGTCAGTCCATGGCAGAAGACAGACCCACTTTTAAGTGCACGTCAGAGATGGTACGATCAAACTTAGTCCGAAATATCTGATGTTTTCCAGGCTTTTTTCACGATTTTTATATTTTACGTGCCAGGAAAACATCAAAACTGGCGCCATTACGAAAACTGGGAATTGTACGATCAAACTGATTAAGTCACTAGAACTTGTAAGAAATCTTAGATTGATGTTAGGGCATATTCCCTTTGCCAGGTTTTGTGATACGCAAGAAAAAAAAATTGAATGGTTTTATAAAATTTTTATTTTGTATTCCAGTCAATAGCTGAATGCACAAAAGACATGGATGGCCCAACCTGGAATGCTTACCAGATTGTTGGTAACAGAGCCAGGGCAGTGTGCTACGCGACCCAGCAAGATCAGTTCCGCAGGTTAACAGAAATGGCCGTCCATGATCTGGTGTCTGCTGCAGATGATCAGCTAGAGTCAATGAAGCAAATGATGGTATAACAATAAAAATGTTGAAATTTAGTTTAAAATTTTACTTTGAAGCTTTATTACACTGATCTGATGGGATATTATTTTGGTGAATTTCATTATTCATTACATGTATTATGCTATAATTTGTATAATTCTTCTTTAATTAATGATAGGGACTCTGAAACATAGACACATTTTTTTCTATAGATATATATTCTACGTAATTTCTTTGTACTTTACTGCTTACTGTAATTTTTTGATGATACCGTAATTATTTAATATTATAAATTAAGTATCATTAGGGCCCCGCAAGGATTTGCGGGTGCCCTATAGTAATCACTCTGTCTGTCCGTCTGTCTGTCTGTCCGTCTGTCACTCTTCCGTCCACAAATTTTCTGTTTTTTTCTAATAACTTTTTTTATGGTTGCCCAATCAAGTTCAAATTTGGTATGGTAGTTCAGTAGGCAGAAATACATATTTTGATGCTAAGTTTGGTTCTCTATGTCTTCTGGTTTGGAGCTGGGGTGGTGGGGTAGATTCCTTAACTATGCATAAGAATGAATGGGCAACTTTTTTATGGTTGCCCAATCAAGTACAAATTTGGTATGGTAGTTCAGTAGGCAGAAATACATATTTTGATGCTAAGTTTGGTTCTCTATGTCCCCTGGTTTGGAGCTGGGGTGGTGGGGTAGATTCTTTAACTTTATATAAGAATGCATTGGCAAAGAGAGATAACTGCTGAAGATGTTCCCATTGTAAACTGAATGCTGGCTATGAGTCCCTTGGGATTAATTAGCTTTCGTCCTGAAGAAAATCCAGAGCATTATCTTTATCTGTCACATTGAGATGAATTACCACCTCTGTCTGCAAATGAAGTTTGTTTTGAAGTTAAGTCAATTTGGAATGCTATGAACACTCTGAAATGTGGATTTAAATATTATTATTAAATTTTTATAATTTATTTTTGTTTTATAGTTATGATTTCATTGAATTCTAAAAACAAGAAATAGATTAAAGAAGATTTTTTGATTTACTTTTTTTTCACTTTTAATATGTTAATTAATTTTTAAGGTAGTTGTATAAAAACCCCATTCTATCATTAATACTGAAAAAGTTCTTATTGTAACTTTAGAAGAAAATGATGAGAGAGGTACAATTAATCCTTTGGGATTAATTATCTAGCCTGCTGCAGAAAATTTAGTAGGCTTTCCTTTATCTTTAAGATTAATGAAAACCTTTGTCTGCAGCTGCTGTTTGTTTGAAGTTTAGGTCAAGCCTTCATGATATTTGCATCCATTGAAGGCTGGCATTCTAAGTAACACAAGCTTCATAATTGTTTAAATATACATTCAATGTTAAGTTGTTCTTTACTGCCTAATGTAAATACAAGGATATTATTTTCAGGTTTTTGAATATTCAGGAATTATCTTGAAATTTTAAGAATACAGTTGCTGTTGCTTATTCTTCGTACATTTTTTAATCATTCCGTAAGCTGCACCCTTTTAATTCTACCCCAAGGCGGGGCCCTTGCTGACTGGTCAGTTTTCTAGTTTCATTTATATCTGACATTCATTATATTATTTAGAAAGGTCAAGAAGTATTGCACACTTTGACCTCGGAGACAGTACAGAAGCTGTTTGACAGTCAGATGGAGTTGCTAGGTAACCATCAACAACTGAAGCTAGCCCATGACAACATCATGAACAATGTCCAAGACAATATGAACAGCCTGCACCAGGAGAGGTCACTGATTGCAACCGGAAACCAGCAGCTGGCAGAAATGGTGGAGAATATTAGACAGAAGCTAGGTATGCATATTATGGTGTTAAAGCTGAAACACAGGAGTACATACTCATATGATTCCCAAAAGTAAGTTTTATTATCTATTACTAAAGTCTTGAAAAAAATCATATATTTTGAAGATATGGCTGCTGAAAAAATGGCTTCTCAAGAGAAAAAACAACAGGACAATTACCAGAAAATCATCGAGGATTTGAGCCAAATTCATAAAAAATCACAAGATGCTCTGGAAAAGTTAGGTAATAAAAATTCAAGAGAAGTATGTTCTCAGATTCAAAGATTTTGAGTTTGGAAGTCATTTTTGGGAATTTTGAGCTGGAACCAGTAAAAATTATTTGAAGAACCAAAATAAAATTATGTTTTAGTACAAAGTTTCTTTATCGTTATTTCAACAATCAAATTTTTACAATAATTTTTTTTTTTTAGAATCACAAGTTTGTTTTCTTTGTGTATTATTTAGTGTTCTTTATTTGTTTTGAAGTAAACTTAAATTTTTAAACATTTTAAAATCATTTTTAAAATCATCTTGGTTGATGAATATGCCATTCATTTGAGTGTCCTCGGCTTAGGAAATTTAATACATACGAGGGCCGTTCAAAAATTACGCGGACTTGTTGCACAGAAAAATTATTTGACGACATAATCGGGCAAAACGTCACACATAAGAGAAAAGAATCTTTACTTATATTGTCTTCAAAATTTCATATCAAAATATTGTAAATTGGTATCAATTTTGAGTGATTTTTCAGGACATATCATTAAGTCACGGAGCAGCAAAATTTTCGACGTCACAGGCATTACAAAAAATAATGTGTTTGAGCTTTCATTTTCTCATCATTTTCCCAAGAGTACCTGTACAGTTTGAGTTACCTTATCTACTCAACATCCAAACACCATTTCTTGTCAAGCTTAAAATCTATTAAACAAGTAAAGAATATTCTTTTTTTGTTTTAAAACCAAACATATGCGGGTATTTATTATCAGCGTTATTGGTGATTATTTACAGTCCAGATAAAGTTTTCGTCGTTAATCTTCTTCCCGTCCTCCCCTATAGCCTTTCTCAGGAGGTCTAACGGTCTAAAATTTCAATTTGCTGTTTGTGGACGAATGTCACGAATACCCTAGTTTACTACATGTTTTAATTTGCATATTTTGGATCTTTGTTGGCGATATCTCGAGCATTACACATACTTTAACAAAAGTGTGGTGCGCCGTCAATTCAATTTTCACAGTCGTTTTCACGAGAATCGCATCAGAGGAAAATCACTATATTTCTGTTAGTACTTTAAATATCACGTCAGAAATCTAAATACATGATAATAGAACAATTTTAAGATACTTTTGAGAAAATTGTCGAAAAATATCGCAAATTATAGAAAATTAATGAGTTAAATTTTGGATTCCGCTTGCTTCTGCATGAAATTTTTTGTCGTCCTCCGTATCTATTAATATTTTAAGTATTTTTTTTAAATAAAAAATTTTGCATTTGAATCTTTAACATACATATTTCTGTGAAATTTCATAACTATATGACGTCTGCTAAGAAAATAATAGCATTTTTTGAACGGCCTTCGTATTTGATAATTATTAGTTTTATGAAGATGCATGCACATGACAAAAATTTTTTATTATCTTAACTGGCCTTACAGATGAAAGTTCTAAGCAGCTCTTGCAGAATCACAAGGAGATGACCAAGTTTTACCTGGAGATGTACCAGAATGTGGTCAAGATCAACTCCTCAGTCAGTGAGCTGATGAGAACTGTACAGACCATGCAGAGGGACCTAGAGAAGAAGATTAGCTGGTTCTCACACATCCTAGGCAGCTCAGGTAGGGCAACCAACTGTCTGGCTAATTTTATATTTGTTTGAATTTTATTAATTAACAATGTATGTGACATTAATTTTAGAGTTTTGGGAATCAAAAGAAAAAAGTATTTGCTCAAAGTGACCATAACAACTATTCTACTTAATTAGTATAGAACAAAAAAAGTGACATACAGTTAAATCTGATTATCTCAAAATCTCTGAAGCTTAAAATTACTTAAAGGTATCAGAGGGGTTGAGATATAGAGGTTAAAATACATGTAGAAAAAGTGTTTGAGAATTCCATGTCACTTTCAAAAAATATCCAAGCTAACTGTTGTTGTTAAGATGTTGTTCTAGATACAATTTCTCCCTGATGTTTTTATATTTTTGTTTTGCAGAGGACAAGCTGGCAGTTTTGATGTCCTGGGGACAGCATCTGATGTTCTTCCTCTTTATAATAATTATGTCTGTCTATCTACAAATCCCTCGTCTGTCACGCCTGGCCATCATCGCAGCTCTGACAGCTAATGCTGTCGCTGAACTCAAGTTTGGACACAGTATTGGGTTTAAACATGTCCTGGGTTTCATAGTCACTGTAGTGACAGGTAATTTATCTGGAAAATGTGAATTGAGTGTTTTCTTACATTGTTTCACTTATGCATGATATAAAATGTACTCCAAACAAAGGAAGATTGTAAAAATGTCTTCTTCTCAAGTGATAATTTTAAATTAACCTTGTAATATTGAAACCAGTATGCAAAATTAAACTCCAAAATAAGGAAGAAGGGAAAGATTTAGCTTTTAAGCGTTGATTATAGGATGCCCATATATAGAGAAAGAATGGGGTAAATAATATAATTTCAAGAAAGAAATAATAGAATCACAAAATACAGGTACCTGGATATGGAATATATATATATGTTTTATTGTATATTTTTTTCCAGCCAATGTCATGTATCATATCTGGCGTCCTAAGGTGGACACTAGAAGGGAGCCATATCTAGCCATTGGGAATTCCCCGATCTCTGATTCCAGTCCTCTGTCAGCTGGTGACATGCAGACACTACAGAACCTCTTACAGAGATTCCAGAATTCTGGTAAATTGGGTTTTACCAGAGAGATACAATAATGTAAAAAAATGTTTTATTTTAATGAAGAAAATGCACATTGTACATCTTAATACACTATTTGAAATGCTGGGAAACTGCTAGAAAACTTTAAGCACAATGTTCTCTATTTAGCTTTGGATTCAAATGAAATGGTAGCAAGAAATTTTTTGTATGCTCTTGAAAATTAAGTTAAATATGGGTTTTTTATTCAATTTTGTATAATATGTATGCAGAGTATAGCCTCAGATGTTTGCATTCAATAGCAAATCAACCGGATTAATGCAATATCTGACTTTGCTGAATTGTAGCTTTGTAATGAAAAAACATAAAAATTGTACATTCTTTTCTCCACAAATTTCATTTGAAAGGTGAAATATCTGTATTATTTGCATTGTAATTAATGGGGCTTCATTCCACACAGATTTCCACATGCTATGAAAATGACACCAGATGTTGCATGTGATTTGTTACTTTTGTTTTTCCTAGGTCCTGATGGCAATAACAGAGGAGCCAATGGAACTGATACAAACCACAGCCAGGCAACCAGAGCCAGGCCTGACTCCTCAACCATGGTAAACAGTCAGCTCTGTAAAATATATACACATGTATCGGGGTATGGTAATGTGTACTGGTACATAATGTGAAAGTGGTGATAATGAAAGGTTCACAGTTTGAGGATTTCATTTTTTCAAAAACATGATGAGTGAAAATGGTATTCTAGTCTTTTATTTGTATTTTTTTGAGGGTGCAAAAGTTAACAAGTGGGTAATTCCATCATTACAAATACTGTACATGTACAAGTCATTTGTGAATCAGAGATTAAAAAATAAAATAAATAGTGTATATTAAACTTTTAAAATGTACATATTTACATGTATATTACATTTTTTTAATTGATTATTCCTGTACATGTATGTGTTTTCTTTTTAGTTGGATGAAGATGAGAATGTGCGACGGTTTTTAGATGAGAACTTTGACCTCCCTCTCCACCCTCGACCCGAGACCCCCCTCCCATCTACCTCAGCCTTCTCACGATCATTTTCTAGGTAAATATGTATATTTATCGAGGTACATATGTAAAATTATGTCACATATATATTACTAGTATGTTGCTTTTTCATTTTTGTCGAAACATTCACTGTTAGTTATGGACATGTATGAGTTTTAAGGGGAAAAAATATTTAAAATGAATAATCTAAATATTAACGAGGCTGAGTTATGAAATGCAATTTTTTTTTATTGAAATGTGATCATGGCATGGCCCTCAGAAACAGATGTTACAACTTTTACATTTATATAAAATTTGAAAATGGATTACTCGGTAAAAAAAAAATCATCCAGATTTGAGGTAGTGCTGATCATGACAAAAGTATTCCTATGTGTTTAAATGTTTAGTGGCCCCTTGGCTGAGAGAGGTCAGGGAATGCTATATATGTAATATTCAACATTTCCAAAAGCTTTGGTAAGTCAACCATTAAAAATGTTTTTATAATATACAGGATTTACATATGTACACTATAGTTTCATAGATACAACAAAAACTGCAATAACAGGAGTTGTTGAACACTGCTCACATTAGATCATTTCTAATTAATATACATTTGAGAGTTGGAATTGTCCAACTTGAAATTTCTTTACCAATGCATACTAAGTTTCATCTTCGATATGGGGAGCAGGGTTGACCGAAAACCCTTGGCTAGCGAAGATGACCAAGTTTTAAAATTGACAGAATGTTCTTGAAAAACGAGGGAGTAAATTACATTTTAGAGAAAAAAAACAGGTTACATATTATATGCAGGTACAGATTAATAAAAGGCCCATGTAGTAAAATTTGTTGGTTTACTTTACTTTAAACATATTTTATTGAATAATTCAATAAGGATTGGGAAACAGGCAAGGCCTATGTACACCCTCTCCTTGTATAATAGGTCAAGATACATGTAATAATACATGAACATAATAATCAATAAAATTATAATGAAAAATAAAGAATCACAATCAAGTATTATTTATCAATATTATATTTTTAAAAAAGTTGGTTGGTTTGAGCTCAAGCCACCGAACAGGAAAAGAAAGATATATTTTAAAGCTGATTGCCTGGAAGAGTACTACAGGCTTATTGTGATATTTTATATTATTGTTTACAGGTCATCCACACCCTCCCGTTCTAGCACAACGAGTCTGCGTTGTCACGGTCTGACGCGAGCAGGAACCCCTTGTCGACTGTCAACGATGCCAGGACAAGAATTCTGTCACCGACACAATAAGTAACACTGTGGAAAACCTGTCTCCATGAGCATTTAACTAAAGTCCACATGAATTGTGATTTACTTGAGTGTAGAACAGATAATATACAATTATTGCTGTTTTTTTATGTCAATACGATGATTTAGACACCTGAGGAGTACAATATTCACTGAGCCCGAAGGGCAAAGTGAATATTGTACTTCGAAGGTGGCTAAATCATCTTGTTGACTGCAGAAAACAGCAATAACTGTTCTATTATATGATTAAATTATAGCAAACTCCCACAAGACTGTTTCTTTGCTTTAATTGAACGTTTTAACATGAAAAATCAACAAGAACACATTGTAACAGAAAAAATGGAACAGGTCAATAATTCTTTATATTGACCTGCAATAATTCCTTGTATAACCTGGAACGTCAAGAATACATGTATTAATACATAGTTGAATCTCAACCAATCAAAGAGAAGGAAATTATTTAATCATATAATAAAGAAAATTATCATGTTTTGAATTTTGAAATTCAGTCATGTGATTAGCTTTGGTTTAATTGATTTACTTGTGTATAGAACTTTTTATTTATCATGTTTTGAATTTAGATATCAGATTGTGTAATAAATTAAGCTTTGGTTTAATTGCAGTGCATATGATAATAGAATATAATATTTTTTTGCAAGTTCGTGATGTGCCAAATGTTAGTATGTTTTTAAATAGTAATAGATTAGTATGTAAATTGATGATCAGAATAATTACCGGTACATGTATTTATCTGAGCGTTTTTCATACTATAGTTAACATCTGACAAAATGTAGCTTTTTTTTCATAACTGTATATAAATGCCAAGTTGTAAATTGATCTCATACAAGATTTCTAAAGATATTTATGAAACATGCTTCTTATGAGAGTAGATTCAGAAAACTTAGTTTATTTCATTGTTCAAGTTTCTTTATATTAGAATTTATTGCAGTTGACTGACACCATTAAGATCAAAGATCAATACTTTTTTGATTGTAAATAAGTTAGTTGTTCATAAGTACTAGTACATGTACGAGGGTTGTCCCATAAAATCGTGGACAAAGCGTTTTTCTCGAAAAGTAATGGGCGCACTAAGCTGAAATTATCAGTAAATGTTTATTCATCATATTTAAGTGAGTCATAATGTTTTTGATAATATATATTCAAAAATAAAGATTTTATTCTGCTTGAATGTGCACAATTACGATTTACGGCGCACGGTAAAAATAGCAAGGTTATATTAGAGAAGACTTAATTCATTAAAAGTTTTCAATACATAAGATTAGGATGAAAATTATCCTAATTCCATTCCTTAATCAATTCTATCATCTATTTAAAAATTTCAAGGCATTTGGTTAATTTTTGGCAGTTTCCCGAGCATTTGAAATGGGAAAGTAATAAACACAATACACGAAAAATGGCGACTTTTTATGACGTTACGGCGCACCGGAGAGCAATTCAGATAGATAAGGATGTTGTAATGACGCCTTAAGAGACTTTAAATGAATACAGAAGAAAGAAAATATGAAAAATATCACCAGATCTTTTGTATATAAATGAAATGAAAGTTTTCTTAGTGAAGTCTTCGTGGTCGAGTCCCCAGATAGCACAAAACATATGGACAGACTGCCATTTGTAATAGCAAAGGACGCTGTCACTGTCAACCGTCGATCTGAGATTCTCTTTTAGTTGAATGATGGTGAGAATACTGACTGTAACTTGCTAATAAATATTCAGAAGATTGCTTGAGTGTGCCACATTGGTTTCTGAACTGGTTATAGATACTCACATATGTAAATCAAATAAAATTTCTAAATTTAAGTGGGGTTTATCCAACTTTAAGTTTAGCAAAGATGAAACGTGACGCTGTTTTAGACTTTTTGACTTTATCATCCGAGCCCGATACAGTACATAACATTATATATCACAGCTTTTTTTATGCATATATCTTTTTGAAATTTGCTATGTATATTCATAATTTATCTACTAAAAAGTGGTGAAAATTTCAGAACGCAGTGATGATTATTTTTCAAACTAGACAACTTGTCCACGATTTAACGGGACAACCCTCGTATATATATATATATAGTATATACATGCAGTTTAAAACTTTTGGGTAATTTTCTGCAAATATACCTGTTAGCCTTCGAGATTGTAAACAGTGCCTACTATAATATGAACAAAAATCAAGTACATGTAATACAGGTATACAGTATAAAGAAATTTTTTTTTTACTTATGATATAGATGTACAAGTGTATAACTTCAGTGATCACATGTATTTGTAAGATATCACTGAATGGTTTGAAATGAAGTAGAGGTATTAGTTTTCCAGATGTTTTTATTTTCTACAAACTATATGTGTATTTAAAGGGAAACAGAGAATTTAATGCCCTGTTCACACGGAGAGTTTAATTCGAATTAAACATAAAGTTACTGCGAATTAGCTTCGCTTAGTGTTCACATGGAGAATTTAATGCGAATTAGTTTAATTCGAATTAGTTTACTGCGCATTAAATTACTTCGCATTAGCTCTGTGTGAACGCTTAGCGAAGCTAATTCGAATTAAATTTTGAGGCATGCGTAGTGGCAAAATTAAGTCAAATGCCACATGTAGGTGGTCAGCTTTTAGTACTTGTGCTATTTTTGAGTTAAAAACTAAGGAAAATTGTGTTATAATCACTAAAATGTGTAAATGTGTGCATAGACACTGTGACATTTTATGTTAAATGCATAGATCTGCTTCTGCATTAGGTGACGTGATATTCAAATGACGTCACAATAGCCTTACTGATGCCTGGCTGTAGAAGTAAAATTTTAATTCGCATTAGTTTACTTCGCATTAGCTGCCGTGTGAACGCAATTGAATTCGCATTAGTTTGATTCGCATTAGTTTACTTCGCATTAATTTACTGCGAATTAAACTCGTGTGAACAGGGCATAAAATGTATTATCTGTTTAGAGTAATTAAGGTTACTACCTTTATATGATTTAGTTCAGCATTCCAATAGAATCAAACCAAAACCTGTGAACCTACAGTGTACATGTAATTTGTACAGCTTTATGCATATATTTATATTATTTATTGTATATATTCATCATGACATTGTCTCTTTTTAAAATTATAAATCACAAATATGATTGACTGCTTGCTAAAATTTAATTCTTGTGTATATTTTAATCAGTTTACAATAACCGGAATTTGCGAAAATTTTGTCTCACTTGTAAATACCAAACACCTACATGTATCTCATGAAAATAATGTGATCATTTGGTGATTACAGTAATAACAGTCAATCAAAAAATAATAAAATCAGTAAAAACCAAAATAGCAAAAATAAATCATATGGATTTGTTAAGCACACATTTAAAACTTACTTGAACTTGTATTTCACTTTGTCATAAATTTTAAAGTAATATACAATGTACCTTAATTTATTTGGTATCACTGAAAACAAGTCTTTATTTACTTCACTGCATTTTTATTATGTATGACTGAACAATTATTGTGCCCCTCCCCCTTTAAAGAAGGGAGAGCATGTCGTTGTGTCTGTCTGTCCATTGATCCGAAAACAGTTTCTGTTCATTCTCAGCCCAGAGGTTGCACATACTGAAATGAAATTTTTTTTGGTATACAGATTTCTCATAGGAATATCTAG
The DNA here is from genome assembly GCF_032062105.1 of Saccostrea cuccullata. Taxonomy (NCBI): domain Eukaryota; kingdom Metazoa; phylum Mollusca; class Bivalvia; order Ostreida; family Ostreidae; genus Saccostrea; species Saccostrea cuccullata. Next base: position 57,354 of record NW_026934093.1, on the reverse strand, counting down.
ATCAGGCCCTGTTTTGGTTACAATTGAGCATTTTTTGACAGAGTAAGCCCCTTGGACTTAGAAAAATTCCAACTATTTCCACTTTCTGTTCATTTTCTTCACAGAGATTGCTAATACTGAAGTGAAATTTGGTTTACATATTTTTGTCCAAAGGAGGGGACAGAAGTGTTTCACAAACAAGTCTTATTTGCTTTTCTCTTTGATAAGGTGATTAAATTCAACTGTCTTTATCTTAGAGTTTAAACCTTACCCATCTGTCACTGTAGCCATAACATTTTTGTCACGATATTATCAAACTACATGTATGTGTTCAGGTTGTTCATTCAAGAAGTTTGTGTGTGTTCTGTATTTATAATAATAAACCTACTGGAATGTTCTGGTAGCTATGTGAATGTTTATTTTACAGTATAATTTAATTAACAGAAATATGGTACAGAACACAAGAAGATTATAGTCATTTTATGGAACAAAAGATATTCATGCCTTCGGTTTTACTGTTTTTAAATTTTTTTGTGGCCTTGATATTAAAATGTTTTTGTATAATTAGTTCAATGTACATTTACATGTACCTATATACCAATTGTTCATTTATTTTGCCTACATTTCTAATTCATGCAGTCATTTCTCTTTGAAATTAATTTAATTTGCAGATTTGTCCTTGTTACGAGAAAATAAATAGTACAACATGAATATTCTTTTTGATAAGTTAATGTCTGGTAACATAGTGAGAGTAAAACTGATTTTTAGGTTACCTTGTGTCAATTAGGTGTAGATCTTCATCTTATAACATGTGAACATAACTTCTTCTTGAGCACTTTGTATACCGAGGAATCATCATTGTTCATGGTTTTTGTGAGTCATTCTTAACCAAAGAATTTGCATTCCCATAAATGGCTTATATCAAGGTATTATTTATTAAATCTTATAAGTGTTACTCACAGAAAAAAAACCAACACAATGGCAATGAACCAGAAAAATTTTGGTTGGCCATGAACAATGACCCCTATGAAGTCTACAGTTCTATTTGATTCAACGGTACTTGACCAGTTGTCTTCATTCAGTTTGAACAGAAGTACACGATTAGGGTCCTGCAAATCTAGGAGTTAAATGGAATGCATGATTTGAATGACCCTCTACCAATATGGTGTTTCTTTTCTGTGATTCTTCCTCCAAAGTGGGGCCAAAATTGTCATATAGTGAATTTGCACCTAATCTACAAAAATCTGTCTCTACTTCTACAGTCAAACCTCATTATCTCCAACTTGAAGGAACTGAGAAAAAAAAAGACATCCAAGAATTCAAGATTCCATGTCAGTTGTACTTACTTACTAGTGGACTTTTGCGAGAAGCACTGACTTTTAGAGTTGACGGTTTACTTGAGATGTAAACCTGTATCAAGTACGGCTGTACAGAATCGATAATGGATAAGAAAATCTTGATAGTGGTCATATTTATGGTGTTAGAAGCACTAACTTGTGATGACGGGAGTTGTCATTTTCTTCAAGTACAACTTATTTGTGCTTTGAAAAAACTAATTATTTTCAGCGCTCCTTGCAAAAGTCCATTATTCTCTCCATGCTCCAGAGGATGCATGAGCCCATTTCTTACATGTATACACATGTAAAACTGAAAACATGGCCAGGAAAATTTGAAGTACACTAACAAGACTTTTAACACAATAGTATTTTATTTGCATGCATTTATTAATTTCTGTAGTAACATTTTCTGTCCATAACACAGATAAAGTGAATATTGCTGCCGTGAGTTAAGGTTCTTGATCTGCTTTAACTTCTCCTCATCCTCCTGTAGACTGGAAGTGTACCGTCTTAAACAGGAAGAGGCTGACCTATAACATTGTATACAGGAAAAAACTCGTCAGTATATGTTCTCAGTTTGATGGAAATTATAGTGCATTAATAATTTCAATTTGCCTAATATTAACAATAGTTAGTTTCAAATCATGGCAGATCTGACTTTTTTTCTAAGTGATTAGCTTTTTTTTTCATACCTGGAGATGATAGTTTTCCAAGATTGGCTCAGATCTTTCATTTTATCTGCAGAAGAAATAAACTTTTTGTATAGCACTGAACCACAGATTCTATCTTGTATACTGTATTATATTGTGAAATGCTTTCAAAGTGGAAGTCACTATTAGCTGAAAATGAGAGAGTTTTCTCCCTTTAAACACATTCAACACATGAACCTCATACCCCAGCTATTTACCAAAGTCTGCGAGGGCAGATGTGTCCTCTTCCTGCTCCTACTTACTGAAGCCTGACACTGTATACTCATACATGTACTTACCAAAGTCTGCAAGGGCAGTTTGTTTCCTGTTACCCAACCTACCCTATATTTTTGTACCCGACCCTAAAGTTTTTTTCAGCTTTGGAGAAAAAAAATCAGGTATTTCATGTTCCAAAACTGGAAAAATATACACTGGGGTATTTAAGTGGTATTTCATGAAATTCTATGTTTTAAATGTGAACTTTCATAAAATAACACTTAAGGTGTGCATCAAAAGACATGGAATTTAATTTTAAAGGAAAATATTGACCTATGACATGTTTAATTTGGTTTTGTATTAGTTCATATCTCTTGAAAAAATAAAACAAAATAAAAAATAAAATAATTTTCCTACCTACCTACCCTATTTCTTTCAGGCTGGTAGCAGGAAATGAGATTATTATTTTTTTTTTGGCCTTACTGAAGTCTGACTGACACTACATACTAGTACATGTACTTACCAAAGTCTGCGAGGGCAGATGTGTCCTCTTCCAGGTTCTACTTACTGAAGTCTAACACATACATGTACTTACCAAAGTCTGCGAGGGCAGATGTGTCCTCTTCTAGATCCTCCTCCCAGCCCTCCTCACACTCCTCCTCATAAATAGCGAACTGTGATGGGGTCATCTCCATCACCTGGTAGAGACAATTTAAAGGAAAAATAGACATAGATTATATGAAATGATTTTCACAGTAATAAATACCATGGGTATTTTACTGTGAATTTAAATTTTCATGTGAGTACAATATTTATTGTTTTGTTATATTAAGAGACCCACAAATTTATATCCTCTACAAAATGCAAAACAACTCAACACACGAGATCTGCAATTAAGTCTCAACAAACTAATATTTTTTTTAAAAAACACAAACAAATTGACCCTATAAAACTACTGTAAAATCACATATTTTCATGGGGGAAACTTTTTGAGGTTTGAGAAAATATTATTGATATTTGGAGATTTGATTTTGTGGTTGGAGAAGTGTTGATTAATAATGCATATTGAATTTTACATTTCGTGGTGGTCATGAATTTGATGGTCTCTCAATACTTAGAAAACAATGAAAATTAAACCTCCACAAAAGTAGTGATTTCACAGTATGTGAAAATTCTATTTAATTTTCATTCAGTTTATGTAATGATTTTAGAGGATATTTTTCATTTTAATCCAAAGTGTTGAATCAATAACTGTATTATTTTTTTAAAACTTGGTGTCATTTCTATTGCTTTCTAGTCTGAAAATTTTAAGGTTTCGTTATTGTCTATAAAAATTTTTTTCAGACCATCAACCTATATATCTGCAGCTTCTATTTTTCAAAGCACACTTTAGCCATTTATTATTTCAATACAAAAGTCAAGAAGTAAACTTGAATTTTTTCCATGTAAGAAAACTTTTAAAGAACGCTCTTTCTAGTTAGTAAAATAATCCATAGACTAAAATTCTTGTTTCTCAAAATCAAAAAAAAAAAAATCAAAAAAACTCTAGCTATTTAACACAAAAACCTTTATCTCTGGTAAGCTTATTTTGATATTACATTACAAAGAATTCATAAATCTCGTTTTAAAAGCCCCTTCGTAGAGTGATCCAATCAATGATTGCGTAACAATCATCAAAGGCTGACCTTTAACACCATGAACAATCTGTCGTCTGTTAAAATCCCACTCGCTCCCACCACCACGTCACCAATCAAATCCTCCATAAGCTACGTAAAAAACAAATTGTTTGTTTAACTGTCACACTTCTTTGCTCAATTCAAATCCTTTGATAAGGAATGTATGAACTAGCAATATAAGTGGCAAATTGGTTCAACAGTTAAAAATGTTTATGAGTAAATAATTCTATCTTATAAGAATCTGCTAACATCAGAAACCTTTTACGTCTTTTTTTTAATGCTACCACTTAAAAATTCCTTTAAATTACTTTGACCACATTAAAGTGATAGTAAGATAAGAATTCTTGGTGGACATACATGTAGTATGGTACCTTTTGTTTAAAGAAAGTAGATTTCTGTTTTGCGAAGTCTTTGTTTTCTGCTTCCTCTTCAGCAATGTCTAGAACAGTGTCCAGAGGTATGTCTACCTGCAAATCAAAAAATAACAATGTAAAAGTAATCTTAACACTTCCAAAATTGCTTCAATATGAATGGATGATTCAGTGTAAAATTACATGTACAGTTAAATCTCCATTATCTCGAACTTGATGGGACTGAACAAAAACTTTGAGGTATCTGATGATTCAAGATATCAAGGGTAAAATACTTAAAGAATATAATTGGTTAATAGGACTTCCAATTCACTTCAACATATCAGATATTGGTATTCGAGATACCAAAGTTCAACTGTACTACTAAGTATGAATGTAATAAACATCCCAACAAAGAACGTCGAGTCGTTCTTACTGTGTCAAAGTAGTTTTCGGGATAAGCTTCTGAGAATCCATACATGTGGAGTAGATGCAGTAGATGCCAGTTAGGCCATGCAAAGTTAATTCCTTGGTTCTCAGGCCTTTTTTCAAGAAATATGATGAGGGAGGGAGGAATTTTTTTTTACTTTTTATTGCCCCCAAAACATGATGAGGCAGCTTTTTACATTGTACAAAATCTCAAAAAATAATGAGGGAGGTGATTTGGTGTTTTTATTTTATTGGTTTAGCAATAAAAAGGGTCAATGAGGCACCCTTGGAAGAGATGAGGGAGGGCCTGAGAACCAAGAAATTAATTTTTTTTTGCCTTAGCAGAATTATATAATGGTTTGTTCTACCAGTTTATTTAAGAGTATTCATCAAAAAATATTTTAATTAACATTTAACTCCCTTGCCTTGGTAATTGCCCTAGTAGACACCATTTCTAAGCAGTCAGGTTTAAAAGACAGATGAGCATTGTTCTTGGCTATGTGGTTCAGCATATCAGCCATGGGGACCATGTAAATGATTGACTTCTCTTCTTCTTCCTCCTCTGTAAAATCATCACTGTCATCGTCCTTTGGTGGCTCTGTGAAACTGTATGCCATTACATATGACACCATCCTCTTGTATAAATCTATGTCGTCACATCCTGGACTTCAACAAAATAATATCAACAAAATTTTTAAGATAACTGTTGCTATTCATAGTAGGAGTTGTTCAAACTTTTACAGACATTGTAAACTATGAAATTTAAGAGTTAGATATATTATTCACTAGTAAATTTGGATATAAATGTTGATATACAAACATTTAGCGAACACACTCCTCTCCGCAAAAATCGCTTAATAGAAATTACAAATTGTTAAAGCCTCTGTGTGATCCAGACCTGATGATGTCTTTGTGCTTTTTTATGTAAGGGGAGACAATTGATTGGAATTCTTTATGAATTTTTTCAATGTCACGGTTCACTGCTTCCACAACTCCTGTCCCTGTCAGTAGCTGCTCCCTCTCTTCTCTGTTTATAAATAATACACAAAAAAATTATCATCATATGATAATTATTGATAATTAATGTCTAATCATCTTAATGAACAGGCCTAAAATCAATGACTGATATTTCAGCCAAATTCTATTACCAGGTATTAATAATACAGAATGGAACTATCTAGTGAAATCAATTAAGATTTGTATCGCAGAAATCCATTTCTATAAGAAAGAAAGAATATTTTCCCTGAAAGGGTACAGTGTTTTGACATGACAGCTACACAAATTCAAATAATTTTAATGAATTGCTGTCTAAATCTTACTTTGTCCAAAACATTGGTAAATCCACCGATTCTGGTAACACATCAAAGTAGCTTTTCCACTGGGACTTCTGGGCTTTGTATTCATGCATCATACAAATCAACAGTTCTGACCATCCACTCTCACTGTTAACAGGGTCTAAAACAGAGAAGATCTATATCTGTACAGCTCTACAACATGACATCTAGTTTTAATGTTGTCAGACAGAAACTCTTTGAAACACCCAACAATTTTATCCATCATTTGAAAGTGGTTTATACCAAGTATATGTAATACTGTATTATTTAACTTTAAAACATAATCAGATATTTTAAACAATGCAGGACAGATCAATTTTGAACAAAAAAAGTGAAGCATGCATGAGGAAAGGGATTATCTTGAGAACATGATACAATCATACATATGTACATATTGCAAGTATTGAGCATTAGAACTTAAACAATTTCCATTCTCTGCTCCATTTTTACATTTGCATTGATAAGAGCAGACAAGCTCTTGAAACCCTTTTGTGCTTAAAGCCTTTTAAATAAGATAACAAATGGCTTATTTATATCTTTATTAAAAAATTTGAGAAAGTTAAAGTTGCAATGTATGGTATCATGCAATATGTATGCTAAATACCATTTTACCTTTTTCAAGTAATTCTGAAATACTGCATGTTTTTGGATGAAGAAGAATTTTTCTGGAAATTTGAAAAAGACATTCTCCTTCTTTTATGTCACTAAGAGCCACCATGCCATTCTGAGCACAGGAGCCATCTGGTCCAATGGTTACCTACAATAATTTCAATAAATAACAATGACATAATCTTCTTAATTGTGCAATTTATTTTTACTTATTGAAAAATTACATGTGAGGCATTTGAATTCTCAATTTTATTGTTTATGATACATGTATAAGCAGTGTTTGTATTTCATGTAAAGTTATACTTTGGATACACCTTCATTGTACTTTAAGTTTTGCCATTCAGTCACTTTCAGTATAGACTTTCAATATTTGCTGAATGGCAGAACTTTATTCTGTGATTAGCATGACATGCTAGGCTGACAGCTACCCCTGCTTAATCTATAATCAACTAGTCTGTATTTTAATTATTTAACACAGACTAAAATTGTTTGAGTTATATTCAATATTATTGGAGGAAAAAACATTCGTACGAGAAAATTCGGTATAACACTATTCACAGCAGTATTTGAACTATTTCAAAGTTTACTACCTTTTCATTGAAAAAATTATCAGCATTAGAAGAAAACCACTTGAGAAATGCATCTGCCCTCTTTTTGCAGTTAGATTTATCATCTGCGTACACATTGTCATTTTTGTTTTGATCAAGATTTGGTGTATTTTCATCACGTGGTTTCTTTGCTGGAGTTGCCATTTTTAAATCTCCTTTAACCGAAGATTTCTGTTTATGAATATCTTTAACATCCTCAAAGCACAAACGACTGATATTGATTTAAAATATTTGTTTTGCACGTTTATGATTTAATATTAAATTCTTTAATATCAATCAAGCTTTATTTTGACGTTTATTTGTATTTGTTTGACAAATACGTTTACGTTTTTATCCGATTTAATTTAATTAGTCTTCAGGAATTTTTGCCTTCAGTGCGGAACTGCTTAGTTTACATAGCCAACCAAGAAGGCAAGCAGGAGCAAGGAATATAAGAGGGAGCAGACGACTGTTTCTCTCCAAATACTAATGTTTTGACGGACATAAACACAACATCATGTTCATTGTTAACAACCGACGGACAAGCGTGGTTTCAAATGCCACAGAATCTGTAGACTTTAGTGAAAACGCGCGTACTGGACCTTATTTAGAGGGAAACCTTAAACTGATTGGTACACTGTAAGTTTTCTTGTTGTTAAAGGTTTTAAACAATAAAAATTAAAGTATAAGGCGGTTACAACGTTTATATTCCCCAATTAGGTCTAATTTTTCTTTTATCTTATTTTGTGTTTTAAAAATTAGTCCTTTTACATAAATTCACTGCGCAAAATTAATTAATTAATTAACACATCAAAACATGAAAAAAATATCAACATTTGTAATGAATATAGAATCAGTAGTTTGGCTTTAAGGGAAAATTTTTTTATCATTTGTAGTACTTCAATGTTTTTAACTTGCATTTTGATGCAAACTCACATAATATGTTTTATATGGTGTGACTATTGGGGTGAGCGCTGTTGTACCCATCAAAAACTTATACACAACTTACATTTGTAATGTTGATCTGCCCTCTTAAACTGTATGAGGCACAGTATAAACTGTAATGGATAAAATATAGTATGGAGCAAGTGTAATTTTTAATTATAGATAAGATTACTTTTTTTGTTTCTTTTAAGTTTAGCATTCTGCAAGAACCAAATCTTCTTGATAACTCTGGACGTGTTATATTTACTATCATCACATTGATAACAAGTAGCAAAGGAATTAAAAAGATTACATTTGCATTGTTTTGATGAAACTTAAAAGTCTAATAACATTTCTTGCTATAAGTTCTCAAAAGTATTTTAAATCTCTGTATCAAAACATTAACATTGGATTCTTGACTATGAAATCTTTTTCCCAGTATATTTACAAAATGGCATAAATTACACTCTAAAAATATACTTTAATTGAAAAGAATGGCATCAATTTTATCATATTTGTGTGATTTTTTTGTGTATTTCATATTTTTTGTTTATTCAATGGATAAAATATAGTAAAATTGTAATGTTTTAACTCTCCCAGCCATACAATGTGTAACCAATGTATATTTATTGTTTGTGTTTAAAGTCAATTAAAAAAAAAAAAATTCATTCTCTGTGAGAAAGACTAATATTTCATGTTTCTTTCAATAACTGCATCATAAAGCACTACACAAGCTGCACACAAATTTAGTTAAACAAAGTATGTGTATTTTGTGTAGTTCTCCTCTGATTGATGATAGCTATTTGCAAGACAAACTATTGTCAATTCTTTATATTAATTAACCTAAATTATATATGATTAATGATAGATTTAGCACATAGATTATATAATTATGAAAGTTAGTATGTATAATGCATTTTTCCATGTCTGTATAGTACTGTCTTCTGCATTTACATGTCTTTGATTCTTGTTTGTAGTGACTGTAACACAGATGTGATGTGCTGTAGATTTAGTCCAGATGGACAACACTTAGCTGTGGGTCTAATTGATGGCTCTGTCAAGGTAGAAGCTTTATATTACTGTGTATTGTATGCTAGATTAGCCTTTTGTTATAAAATGTGTATGCATCCAGTAAATCGATGTTTTTTAATACAAGATTTCTTTTAAGCTGGTTGGATATGTCATGGTAATTAAATAGGCCAATAAGGAATGCATCTGTTAGAATGTACATGACAGTGCAGTCTTCTTGTACTCAAGTCTAGCAAAAACAATAAATCTACAACACTGTACAAGTTAGGGATATTTTATTGAAAATTTCCAAAATTTTCTAACTGTCAGATATTGTATTTTTCATTGATTATGTATTTCTTTAGCTTCATGGACATCTGTAAAGTTAATAGATGTTTCATCTTCTTTGCATTTTTATGAAGCTATTGTAGACCATTTAACTATGTACAATACCTTATCTTGTACTTATTGCTATGGATTGAAGTATTGCTTTAATTAGCATTCAGAAATAGTTATTGATTACTTGAGGGGGTGTCCCTCACTTTAACATCACAGCAACAGTGTCATTTGTTTAATGGGTTCATTAAATGAAAACAGCTATGAATATTTCATACAACCCTTGTGGGTTCTATGTACAATTGCTTTAAGAATTTTCAAGGCAGAAACAATTACTCACATTTTTTTTTCATCTTTCTAAGTGCAAAGCATGATTGATGAAGCCATACTTTATCAGCTGAATAAAAAATGTTTTTCAAACAGTAAATATACATGGCTATAATAAATATTTTATTAATATTTAAACTGCAGTTATTACGTCAATATGGATGGCATAATGCCATCCTCCTCAATAAATAAATGAAATGTTCCCAGAATATATACTAGAAGTTTTGTGCAAGTTGTAAACATGTCGCCATGTAAATATTTTTATTTTAATTAAAGTATCATCTTGTAAACTTGCCAGATGAAATTAATAAATAAACTTTTAAAATTATACTTTTCAATACATTGTAAAATTAAATTATAGTTTTGAGTTAAAGATAGATGCAAATTTGCTAAGTACATTGTAGTTCAGGTTTCATCGAAGTTTAAGAAATACAGGAGGATCATTACATGGTGTACTATGTTTTACTTTAGAGGCCAAATGTTGAAAACAAGCTAGAAAATATTCATAGATCTGTCAGTGCCATCTTTTAGATAAGAATTTAAATTTGGCCAGAGTGATGTGTTTATTGTTTCGGCTTGGGTGACTTTCTTTGGGATGTTTAAATAGGCTCGGAGATTAGTTTTCAGTCTGGACAACTTAATTACAAAATTAAATGCTTGGCAGACCCTTTAAGATCTTACTCTCCTGTCTGTTTGACTTCTTAAAGTTCACATAGATGTATCCTAATGCTTTTAAATCTATGCAAATTTAACATTCTAGATACACGTATTTAAAAAAAAAAATCCATAATTAAGGTTTGTAAACGGCAAAAAAAACTCTTTATATCATTTTAAGTGCAAAAATTCTATATGAAAATGGAAGAACTGTAATAGAAATCATTTAAAAGTTTCTATTATTTCTGAGTGGATTTAAAGTGGAGATTTTTCAATTTAGTTTTGAGAGGCTGCAGATATTTCATGTTTGAGAGTGTCCTTTAATGTAATTAGAGATGGAAACATTTTGACACCCTTTTAAACACAAGGCTAATTTAAGCTTGCTAAGGTTAATATTGATCCAGATCATAAGGTTTTTGTTATGTTGATCCACTAATATTGTCATATGTTAGGATTAGCTAGTGCTTTCATGCAACTCAAGTGTTTTAGTATTTTCCAAATTCTTTTTGCATTGGCCTTCTCTTGGGATACCATGGATTTTCTGTTAGGAAAAGACATTGTGAAATATTTTTACAGAAAAAAAACACGTAATAGCTATAACAGATGTTTGATATTGTGACCTAGTTTCAGTACGAGTCCAGAGAATGTTTTTTTTAATTTGGTGACAAGTGTAAGACGCAATTCTAGAAAAACCTTGCGTCTTCATTAGAGGTCCCAAACCAGAATTCCTTTACAAACATCCCAAGTCAACACTTATCTTGTAATTTGTCTTGTCAGACAGAACCAACTCCAGCACAATGTTGTCAGTAAAAATTTAAAGTTTTCAATAGCTGCTTACTTAACATAAATTACATTGATCAACCATTAAGCCCTTTTAATTTCGAATCTATGCAAATTTTTGTTGACATTGGAGAAATCTATGCTATAAATTGGCCCATGATTACAGTGAAAAATTGCTTTAATTCAGGAAAAATGTTTCCTGATTTACATATACAATTTTGAAACCTCTTTTTCTTTAAAACAAAGCATGCTTTAAGAGCATAATTTCAGCACCAGAACTGTGCTGAACACTGATTGCTTTGCTGGGACCAGCCAGTCATATGGTTACAATACCGGTACATCCATTGACAATGACTACCTTTTTGTCACGTAGGCACAGAAGAAATAGATCATTCAGATATTTGTTTGGCAATATGAATGCCCATTTATTAAGTAGAATATGAAAACTTATCAAAAATTTAAAACTGTTTTGACATATTTTAATCAATTCTTACCACACTCAAAGAGGAAATTTGAAGTTTCTATGTGATGCACAGATTTGTTATTTCATTTTTAACCTCAACGAAGTTGGGGGAGTTAAAATAACAAATGTCTATTGGCGTCCCAGGTTAAGTTTTTTGGACTTTTCTTTTTAACTAGTCCTATATGTGAATGCATGCATGATATAAACTTGTGTTTCATTGCACCATAAAGTTTCAGATGCTGCAATTTCAGCAAAGGAATGACCAGGTTAATGTTTTTGGAGCAAAATTTTTGGTGCATTTTTGGTTAGGTTTCATTTCAATGTAATTATAAGCCCTATTTTGACCAAACTTGCATGGATGATACATCTAAGGAATATATATATATCGGATGTATAATTTATTTTTTGTGAATTTAAAGTTTTTGGTGCAGGTTTCATTTCCAAGTAACTATAAGACCTATGTTGACCAAACTTGCATGGATGATACATCTAAGGATGCATACTATTGGGCTTGCTTCAGATGCTGAATCTGACCTACATTTTCCGGTTGAGTGAACAGGTTAAAGTTTTTGGTGTAGGTTTCATTTCCAAGTAACTATAAGACCTATGTTGACCAAACTTGCATGGATGATACATCTAAGGATGCATACTATTTGCTTCAGATATATATGACCTACTTTTCCGGTTGAGTGAACAGGTTAAAGTTTTTGGTGCAGGTTTCATTTCCAAGTAACTATAAGCCCTATGTTGACCAAACTTGCATGGATGATACATCTAAGGATGCATACTACCAGGCTTGCTTTGGATGCTGAATCTGACCTACATTTTCCGGTTGAGTGAACAGGTTAAAGTTTTTGGTGCAGGTTTCATTTCCAAGTAATTATAAGCCCTATGTTGACCAAACTTGCATGGATGATACATTAAGGAAATATTGCTTCGGATGCTGAATCTGACGTACATTTTCCGGTTGAGTGAATAGGTTAAAGTTAATGCATGATTCATTTCCAAGTATCTATGATTCTTTAATGACCAAACTTGCATGGATAATACATATAAGGACGCATACTACTGGGCTTGCTTCGGATGCTGAATCTGACCTACTTTTTGTGGATGAGTAAAAATGTTAGTTTTTGATGCATGTTTCATTTCCAATTAACTATGAGCCCTATAATGAGCAAACTTGCATGGACGATAAATCTTAGGATGCAAACTAATGGACTTGCTTCGGATGCTGAATTCGACATGCATTTTTCAGATAATAGACCAGGTAAAAGTTATGAGTGCAAATCTAATACCAAAAAACTATAAGGCTTACATAACATTGTATAAACCAAACTTGCACAAACGTTGCATCAAGAGATGAAAACTCTCAAATTTGCTTCAGATGCTGGATTTTAATTACATTTTCATGAAGAAGAACTAGTTTAAATTTTTTATGTAGGTCTGTTCAAAGTATCAGATCAAAATTTCTTAAATATTTTCATTTTTGGAATGTACACTTTTTGTTGGTTAATTGTGTGACTTTGCCTTACTTAAAGACAACATTCATTGAGGTGAGCTCTGTAATCTCTGATTACCTATGTTTAAAGAAGAAGTTAAAATAACAAATCTATACCTTGGACTTTCGATAGAATGTGATGCACTGATATAAACTTATACCATATAAGTGGAAATTTTAGCGAGACGCAAAATTTGGTATTTGATTTTTAGCAATGTAATTTTAGCTATTTTAAAACGCTCACTAAAGAACCTATAACAAATATATATATGTATAATTTATTTTTTGTGGATTTCAGTTTTAGCAATCTCAGCACCCTCAGACGCTAATAATGCCAAAATTAGATCCTTTCTAAAATTTCAGCTTATACGGTACTTTTATCCAAGGAGTCTTCATATAGTTCTGTTAATCAAATTCTCTTTTATTTGAATATGGAAAACTAAAAATACTCATTTCTAATATATATGCCACTGATTGTTTTTCAAAGAATACTTGTTAATGTACAACCCATGATGAACATTGGTTTTAATAGGTTAAACTCCACACTTCTCTTTGTTTGTCAGTAACACCCTCTATCAGAGGCATTAAATTAGTTTGCTACTTGTACAATGCCTTGAAATATTTATGCTACTATGTTGAATAATAATAATTGTATATTAAGATTTAATTAATTCTAAACAAAACATACTGTTTGCTTTGTCTGGCTACAAGGTGAACAAGAACAGCCTGCTGAGTGCATTGATTAAATGTTCCAAAATAGAGATCTGTAAAAAAAAAAAAAAAAAAAAAATAAAAAAGAAAAGAAAAAAAACATGTTGTACCATTTGAAGACCTCTCAGTTTAAAGCCATTTAAGAATGTTTTGGTCTTGGGCAATTTAAAAAAGAAAGATATCTTTGATAATTGCAACTCAATATGAAGCAGTTCAAGAATAAATCTATTATGCTGAGGTACATGTACTCTACATAAATGTATGTTCTCACACAGCTAGCATTGCTCATATTGCGGCATTTATCAAAATTTGACAGTCGGTAAATGAATACAACAATTGATTAATTTACAAAGGCTGTAATTTGAGTTAAAAGTACCAAGGATTTCAACAACTACTTCTTTAAATTGCTTAGATCATTTGATGTGTAGGTAAATAGAATTTCAGCTGATAGACAAAATGCGACTATTCGTTGATATAAACAGTAAATATTTTGATCTGCAGTTTTGAATCACAGCCATGTACAAACTAATACAAAAACTGTATAATATATAGATTTAATGGTTAAGTTTAATTTTAATTCCATTGAATATTCAATATTTTTCTTTATATGTTTGTTAATTGTGTTCATATTCTATAAAGCCTTATTTATGAGGTTCTTCAGTTTGGGAAAAACCTGCACAAATTTACATTCCTAGTAAAATATGCTATTTTTGAAAAATTAAAAAGTGTTATAAATAAAACACTTCATCAACTATTTTTCCTCTTCCTTTAGGACGACGGAAGGTAGTAATACTGAACTGTAGAGCCTGTATTGTGGGCTACTTACAATGCCTTTATTGTATGCCCTAAACATGACAAATAATATATAATTGTCTGTTGTATTTTACAGATCTACAGTCCTTTCACTTAAAAACCAGTGCCTCTAACTGTCAAACATCTGTTGTATTTTATAGATCTACAGTCCTTCCACATACCAGTGCCTACATACCAGTGCCTCTAACATCTGTTGTATTTTATAGATAACAGTCCTTCCACATACCAGTGCCTCTAACATCTGTTGTATTTTATAGATCAACAGTCCTTCTACATACCAGTGCCTCTAACATCTGTTGTATTTTATCGATCTACAGCCCTTCCAAATACCAGTGCCTCTTACTTCTGTTGTATTTTTATAGATCAACAGTCCTTCCACATACCAGTGCCTCTAACACTCGTTGTATTTTATAGATCTACAGTCCTTACACATACCAGTGCCTCTAACATCTGTTGTATTTTACAGATCAACAGTCCTTCCATATACTAGTGCCTTTAACATCTGTTGTATTTTATAGATCTACAGTCTTACACAATTACCAGTGCCTCCAACATCTGTTGTATTTTATAGATCTACAGCCCTTCCACATACCAGTGCCTTTAACATCTGTTGTATTTATAGATAACAGTCCTTCCACATACCAGTGCCTCTAACATCTGTTGTATTGTACAGATCTACAGTCCTTCCACATACCAGTGCCTCTAACATCTGCTGTATTTTATAGATCTACAGTCCTTCCACATACCAGTGCCTCTACAGTCTCCAGGACACAGATACTCAGAAGAAACATCTGCCTGTTACTCAGATTCGATTCCGACTATACTCATCCGATGAAAAACCCGAGTATTCACACATTCTTATTGCCTCATGTAAGTCTTAAGATCCTCCAGACCAAAGACTTATTAAGATTTTAGTCTATCCAGAACCATGCTTGAGGTATGACATTAGAGAAAATTGCATATTTTTAGTTTTCAATATGCAAGGATAAAATTTGACAGTTCTGTCTTCTTTTTGTGCCCAGCAGGTAATTTTTACTCTTAGAAGGCCATTTTAAGTATATTTCGAAGTTGTTTGGAAGATTTATTGATTTGAAATTTGAGCAGCAAACATTTTTTCCTTTATAATTTTATAGATACATATAATCACATTTTGAATTATTAAGACACCTTTATATTTAAGTGTAATATAATTACATACAGTAAATCCTATTTTTAAAAATGAAATTTAACATGTAACATGGGTGGGCATTGAAAAAGGCATTATTCGTATCAGAGAGGGTAAAATTTTAATCTGGCGACAGCCCACAATCATTTTTCAACCAGTCTATTGTCAGTAAGAAAAAAAATTAATTAAAGGGTGTGAAAATTTGTTATATGTCTTTGTATTAAAAAAAATCCAGGATGTATTGCTCTTATGATTTAATTACTGTGACAGTCTGACATATCTATTTAATCATGAACTTTTTTGTCTTGATAATTACACTCACTTTTTATATACATAGCTGCTTAATTTGAATTCTTTCACGGCTTTTCCTTACTTTAATCTTTAATTTCTTTTGAATTTATATACATAGTGAAGGACAGTTTACTTTATACTTGGCATACACATTTCACAAATGAAGGTTATGAAGTTCAAAGTTTTAATAATTGTCAAAAGAAATCTTACACAAACTTTTGATGTATATATATACATATACATTACTCCAATTTTGGTAAACAAAAAATCGTCAATTTTTCAACTCGTCAAAATAACCACGTTTACAGTATCTATTTAATCATGAACTTTTTTGTCTTAATAATTACACTCACTTTTTAGCTGCTTAATTTGAATTCTTGCAGATCCTTACTTTAATCTTTGAACTTATATACTTAAGGACAGTGACTTTATACTTGGCATACACATTTCACAAATGAAGGTTATGAAGTTCAAAGTTTTAATAATTGTCAAAAGAAATCTTACACAAACTTTTGATGTATATATATATATACATATACATGTAATATTTTTATCATGTGATAAAATTTTGCAGATGCATCAGGTTTAGTCAAATTTTGGCATTACACATCAGGGAAATGTCTGCATACGATCAACGAAGTCCGACAAACACTAAATCTAGCTCTAAGTCCAGACGGCAGCAGATTTCTGACTACCGGTGACAGTCCACAAATCCATGTGTACGACGAAGACACAAAAAAGAGGATCAATACGCTGGAACCAAGGTATGCAAAATAATTGCAATACAAAAGGAAAAATATTAACCTCCCCCCTTCGGCAAGAAAAAGTAGTTTTGAAAATAATTCTCTCGTTCTCCATTCCCAATCACTCATCATGCAAAAGATATTTCAATATGTTATTTTCATAAAATTTTTTTTTGTAAAAATATACTTTACACAATGCTTTTCAAGATTTTCTAACAGATGTTTATAATTAACATAATTATCTCTTTATTCCCAAGAAAAAAAGAATCCTTTTAGTTTGTTGACTTTTTTAATTTTAAATTAGTACGAAAAATTTGAGATATATGTTTTGCAGTGATTCTCGAGATAAGATGGATGGTCATCATTTCCGAGTGTTTGCAGCCCAGTATCATCCTAACTTCCCTCACGTCTTCATCTCAGGAGGCTGGGATAACACAGTGCATGTGAGTGTCAGTTTATTGGAGAAATTTAAATCATATTTTACTAGGAAATACTTGATTTAGATAATTGAAAATATATAATAAAATATTTCTGTCTTAAATGTACTTTGATCAAGTATGTACTTTCTTGTACAGTAATATCTGAACCAAAACATATTTATTTATTCATTAAAAGCTATTTTGATCAAAGTTTTATATTAATAAGTTATTTAATTACTAGTACTATATTTGACATCATTCCATTCTGCCATAGACGTGTAACATTGAAATCAAAGCTTTATATTAAATTATGATACAGTTTAATTAATTTATTAAAATAATTCTCTCTCATTTCAGTTTTGGGACGATCGACAAAAACAGTCAATAAGGTAAGCATATCCTTCAGTAGTTTGTGTAGAGTGCTGATAAAAGCAATTTCAATCTAATTCTTCATCATTCAAAGCTAAAAGTGTTGAAATAGATGGTTCTTATGTTGTGGTTAGTAGACCACTCATCTGGTTGTCATAATTCTGTTATACCATATAAGTAGAATTTTTAGTAAGGATTTAATTTTGGCATTATTAACGAGGGTGCTAAGATCGCTAAAATTGAATACTGTAGATGTACTTTTTACCACAGGGTCATAATTCATCGGAATCTCATTTTCTGTTTAATCTGCGGGGAGAAAATTACGTGGATTTTCTCGACTGTAACTATATGTCTTACATTTATATTAAGTACACTTGGACAAATTTCCACGTAAAATCTGTGACCGTGTACATAGCGTAAATTAATACCACACGGAAAAAAGTACTTCTACAGTATTGCTAAATTTTAATTGCATTTTATTTGTAATGGCTTCTTAATTGAGCATTTTATAATCGCTAAAATTACTTATCTTAAAAATAAAATATCAATTTTTGTGGATATTTCACTCAATTTCCGTCTCGCTAAAATTTTCACTTATACGGTATATAGTTCTATACATGTATATTATAAATCAGTTCCCTTAGACTGATTAGTGGACCACACACTGTTGTCATCATTCTGTTATATTTCTATATGTTATAAATTAGTTTCCCTTTAGATTATTAGTGTAGCTTACATATGTAGTGCTCATTCTGTTTTAATTCTATATGTTTATTCCCTTCCAGACTGATCAGTGGACCACACATCTGTGGGGAAGCCTTAGACATCGACCCAATTCACAACCACATCCTAACCGGGTCCTGGAGGAAAACCGACGTACTTCAGGTACATATGACAATAACTAGTTATGATGTAATTATATTCACACTCAGTGTCTAAGTTCATATCGATCGCAATGGAGCAGACTTTTACTGGCTTAAGGCTGATGTTAGGATTTGCCTAAAAAAAGGTCATTTTGATAACAAATAGTATAAAATTTAGATTCATCTTTTGAAATAATTACTCATTGAAATGAAGTTTGCATTACACTGTAGATCTGGGATTTTGCTAGTGCTGAGAAAATAAAGGATGTTCCTCCAGAGCCTATGAATGACAGTTTGGTGAGATCATTACTTGTACATGATGTATATGAAATTCTTATATAGATGTCAGAGCTGTTGTGCATTCTGTTATTTCAATGTATGACTTACAATATAACACATACTGTATGTGTACATAATTTGGTGTATTCAAAATTTAGCGCAATCAATGGATATGGGGTTGTTGGTGTAATCATGAATTACTGCTACACATGTTCATGCTGTATATTTTATTTGAAAATAAAGTCTTAGCGGTATTCAAGAATTAATGCATCCTAAAGTTGTTTGCGCAAAAGCCACTAAAATATGAAGCCCGCTATTTTAAGTACACATACAGGATATTTTTCTGTATCAATTGACAAGTGATACAGTAAATGTATTAAGTGGTCCATTTAGGTGTTACAATGTGATTTAAGGTTCATCGTTACTCTGATAAGAGAGATAACTCTTAGTTATAAATTAATCAAGTTCAGTTTTCTCTTTTGACTACCTGGTAATTTGGCCACACAAGCTGTGCTAAAACTGTTTGCATTTTACTTATAGAAAACATTTGTTTTTGAAAATCATTTGTGTTAAAGCAACATTTTATATGAGTGAGCAAAAAGATTAAGAACCTTTATATAAAGTGACAATACATGTATAACTACGTTGTTACATTTGTTTGCAGCTATACTGTTGCCAATGGCTGGGAAAGGAAAACATCATTTGTGGAGGATCGGACATGAACATGGCCAGAGTTATTGATAGGGGAACATTAAATGTAAGTACCATGTAGAACTGATAGGGGAACATTAAATGTAAGTACCATGTAGAAATGATAGGGGAACATTAAATGTAAGTACCATGTAGAACTGATAGGGGAACATTAAATGTAAGTACCACTAAAGAACTGATAAGGGAACATTAAATGTAAGCACCATGTAGAACTGATAATGAACATTAAATGGAAGTACTAGGGCTGGGCAATAATATCGATATTTCAATATATTGCAATACAAAGACAAAAAATATCGTACCGCAATACGATTTTGTAATATCGATATATTGGCAATATACTTAGATTAAGGAATTTTTGACATCAAAATGATTAAATATAAAAAAAGGACATGAAAGTTTGTTATTAAGACAAACAGTAAGACAGAAGTTGTTTTGTGGGAACATTTAAGAGCATAACTTAAATGAAATCAACAAGATTTTTTTTTCTTCGTGTTGGTTACTTATCACAGTTATGTAAATTCTGAATGTAAATTAAAGTACATATAGTAAGAAAATGCCATTTTTTACATTGAAAATATTGCAATACATATCGCAATACGGTTAAAAATATCGCAATATATCGCAATACGAAATCTCTTTCCAATACCCAGCCCTAGGAAGTACCATGTAGAAATGATAGGGGAACATTAAATGTAAGTACCATGTAGAACTGATAGGGGAACATTAAATGTAAGTACCATGTAGAACATTAAATGTAAGTACCATGTAGAACTGGAACATTAAATGTAAGGACAATATAGAAATGATAGGGGAACATTAAATGTACGTAAGTACCATGTAGAACTGATAGGAGAACATTAAATGTACGTAAGTACCATGTAGAAATGATAGGGGAACATTAAATGTAAGTACCATGTAGAAATCATAGGGGAACATTAAATGTAAGTACCATGTAGAACTGATAGGGGAACATTAAATGTAAGTACCATGTAGAACTGATAGGGGAACATTAAATGTAAGTACCATGTAGAACTGATAGGAGAACATTAAATGTAAGTACCATGTAGAACTGATAGGGGAACATTAAATGTAAGTACCATGTAGAAATGATAGGGGAACATTAAATGTAAGTACCATGTAGAACTGATAGGGGAACATTAAATGTAAGGACAATATAGAACTGATAGGGGAACATTAAATGTACATAAGTACCATATAGAACTGATAGGAGAACATTAAATGTAAGTATAATACAGAAATAATAGGGGAACATTAACTGTAAGTACAGTGGACCTTCAGATATCCGGACCCCAGATATCTGGATGCTTCAGTATCCGGACACTTTTTCATCGGGACGGAATTTTTAAATGTTATATTGTTTTGTTTAACTGGTGATTCAGGTATCCGGATGCTTCACATATCTGGACAAATTGACTAGGAACCAAAGTGTCCGGATAAATGAGGCTCCACTGTACCATGTAGATATGATAGGTGAACATTATACAATTATTGACTTTTGAATTTGGTCTACTCGTGACTATAAGGACCGTTTTATTAAATGATCAGGAATTTTACAACACTTTTGACACTTTGTTCTTGTCTCCATCAAATGTAAACACTCATAATAAAATGCAAAGTGTAACAACACTTTTCACATATTGTTATACTTCAACAGCTTAACATCTAGTAGTTAAAGATGTAAAACAGTATTATTAAATAAACAATAAATACTCAACCATTTTCTTTCAAAAGCGTTTAAATGCCTTGGAACTGGTGTCTGACATATTTACATTCACACCGACACATGCTTTGAAATACGCAATCTGATTGGTCGAAAAAGCTGTAAGCAAATATATGGTTGGTCAAGAGGGAAAAACCAAATAAACCTCATATGAGGTGAACTCACTCTGAGGTACATCTCAGGAAAAGGCGTCTAGACCAATCAGAGAGCACCAAAATTCCTGATCATTTAATAATAAAAGTACCATGTAGAACTGATAGGGAATCATTAAATGTAAGTATTGCATGGAACTGACAAGGAAACTTAACTCATTTAGAACTGATAACAGAATATCAAATGTAAGTACCATATGAAGCTATTATTAAGAGAACATTAAATATATGTAACATGTAGCATTATGGTTTTATAAATTATTATTTGACCATAACGCTACAGATCCTGTAATGCAAAAAATGTGCAATTTATGGCACAAGATTTTTTGCGCACTGTTTTCTCCACTTTTCAACATTAATAAATCATCTTCCTTTCCCTGTATAATTATAGAAGTAGCAATGGTTTTATTGGGAGCAGTTTTCATATTTTTTCAGTAAATTGATAGATGGTTTCTTTTTGATATTCATTTTATATAGTGTAATATTAATAGCAGAAGTATGATAACACAATCTTCAAAAGACTCTATATATTTATAAAGTTGAGGAATTAAAATAATTAATTTCATTGCAGACAACTGGGCATTTATGTGAACTTCCACAGGGCGTATATTGCATCGATAATGATGGCCATGGCAACAGCCCCCTGGTGGCCATAGGAAGTAGCAACAATATTTATCTGGTGCGCAGTGAAAAGAAAATCAGCTAAAACTCAGTTCTATGGTTTATTTACATGTATCCAACATGTTATGACATTCAGGTGATATTTGAACATAAACTTGATGATTTTGAAATGATATTGAGCATTTTATTAATGTGATACACCTTGTAAACATGTAAAAATATAACTTTTTACTGTATTGGTTATGTACATGATTCTTTTTCTTTATACCATTAAAATTTATTTGTATATAAAAATTGATATTTTTATATTGTCTGTATACATTTAAATGCTCCCCCTCAACTTGAGGGGAGTATCAAAATGAGCCATCAACTTTTCAATAGAGAATAACATGTAAGATGAACAATCTAGAACTTGGTCCATTGTCATGCATTCAACTTTATGTAATGTAATACCTGTAAATATCCTCTCCATACAAGAAGGATTCTTTTATATGGTAACTTTTGTTCAGACTGGCCCATTGGTACATTAGATGAAGTATAAAATTTGAAAAGTTAAAAGATACACTGACAGATGAACATGACAAAATTAGATCAAAAAAGCTTTCTTGAGCTCTCAACTTGGGTGGGCCTAAAAGATTGGCATATTCAAATTATATCAAACATAGGTGAAAGTATCTTGATGGTGTAACTATATTCTGTTAATCTACAATTTTGTCCCCTTATCTAAATTTAATGGGGTATGGCCATCAGGTGTTACAGGTTCGAGACCAGATCGTTTTTGACGAGAAGTATTTCTAAATGTATTTATCTCTTCATAACCTTCTCCTTCAACTCTTCTTGAAGTAGATTCCACATCACTTATTGTGTATGTTCTCATTTTCTTCTTCCTTAAATATAAAAAAAAAAGAAGATTTTTCAAGCTCCATCTTTCAAAATTCCAACAAAAAATGTTTATAATTTGTTTTACATTTAGATAGAAAATATACTCACTTTCTATAGTATACAAAACCCAGAATTGCGATGATTATAAATAATACTACTAGTGGTCCCAACACCCCTGCCAATATGCGAGTATCCATTTGGGAACGTTCACCTGGAAGAAACCTGCGGGTAACTCTCTCATTGGGGTCGGGGTTTTTAGTAGTTGTTCTAGTTGTTTTGCTGGTCCTATAAGTAACATTTGGTAGTGATGGATACCTAGGACTCTTGAAGGTGAAGGTGTCTTTTCCTGGCATTTTGGGTGACTCCCTGTTAAACCCTAAAGTTGTAGACTTGAATTGGAATTTGGTGTTAGTTCTACTAGTTTTCCCGTGTTCCATTTTTGTAGGTTGTAATGTAGGGAACTCATCATCGTCAATGTCACCTGAATTTAATCCAGATTCTGAACTCATCCCAGATTCTTCAGAGGTATTTTCTTCCGCTGTTTGATAGATGGAAACTCTTTGATCTGTACCCTGTTCTGTGGTCTCAGCAAAGTTTCCTGAGGAATCAATATTCAATGTGGACCAAACACCAGTTTCTAATAATTCTTCCGAATCTGACTCCAAAGACACGAGTGGGGACATGGTTTGTATTTTAGAAACAAAATTTCCATTTTCTGCTTCAGAAGATTTCATGATGGGCTTGATTGTGACGGAATTAGAAGCTACTTCCCTGTTTAGCAAAGTTGGTATAGATTCTGTGACCATTCCTTCCAATAAACTAGAGGAATTTTCTTTTGCCTCATTCCAACCAATGGTCTTCGGAGATTCAGTGGATAATTCAGGCAAATTTTCAGAAGAGGGTTCAATTTTTTCATCTAAGGATATGGTTCCATGCTGCAATTCATTAAATTTGTTTATAAATTCAGTGGTAATGCCTTTGACTAAATGTGTCGTCTTGTTGTTAAGAACTGTTGTTGACTCCATGGAACCTTGCTGAAAGTCTGTATTAGTAGTTTCAGGTACGTTTTCAGACAAAGCTGATGTTAATAATGAGAATTTCTTGAACTCTGGGGATAATTCTGTTGTCGTAACCTCGTTTTGATTATCTGAAAGTTTGTCTTCTATAGCTTTTTCATTTTTGGACCAGGCTGTGTCCGTTGCAGCTATAACTTTGGTTACCGAGTTAATTTTAGGTTCGGTGACTTGAATGATAGGCGCTGAAGAATGTTCTATTGGCTCAGTCCTGCTAGTATCCCCTATAAAGGGCATGGGTGTTGATTTACCTGACGATCGAAGCAAATTTGCAGTAGAGGATTCTTGTGCTTTATAAATACCGGTATCACTTGTAGGCATGGTTGCAGTTGAAAGTATTCTCAAGTTTTTGTTTGAATCATCAATGATGCTGTTCACTGTAGACATGTCCAAAAATTCTGTATTTATTGTTGATTCATCAATGGCGCTATTTACTATAGACATATCCAAAGATTCTGTGTTAATTGTTAATTCATCAATGGTGCTATTCACTGTAGACCTGTCCATAAATTTTGTGTTTATCGTTGATTCATCAATGGTGCTATTCACTGTAGACATGTCCAAAGATGCTGTGTTTGTTGTTGAATCATCAATGATGCTATTCACTGTAGACATGTCCAAAGATGCTGTGTTTGTTGTTGAATCATCAATGATGCTATTCACTGTAGACATGTCCAAAGATTCCGTGAAATGCTCTTCCGCATCTGAGGAATGCGGCATCTCTAATGAATCAGTTATTTCCGAGTGCAAAGTAGAAGTTTCAAGTGAAAATTCAGTCGTTTTCATATTGTTCGTCGCAGCAAGTTCACTGGTGTTCAGACGTAGCACAGAGAGCAATCATGGGTCTTCGGATGGTAATATTTCGTTTAGTCTAATGAAATGTAAATGCAGAAAATCTACTTCAAGAAGTCGTCACTACTTTTACAGCTTTTATATTATTAAGCAGGATTTTTGAGAATATACTGAGGAACGGCGATAAGACCATTTTGCCGGTCGGATATAGTGATAAAATGCGGATGTCCGCTGTTCTGGAAAAAGGGATATTTTTTTTTATTGTTTATTGTCTGATATTATTTACAAACAAAATGGAGACAAGACAAAGAGACAGCTTTATAAATGTTGTTTTAAGTAAAAAAAATAAGTTTTGTTGAGATTTTGACCTCTCAGCTACATCCTCTACAGTTTTAACAGGAAAGAGGATATGCACGCATATGTATCTGTAGAATAATAATTTCTTTGAACAGGAATAACAAAAAAGTGTAATAATACAACGTTTTAGACGCCATACCCAAAAATAATTTTACATTTCTTAGTGTTATGTTTAGCTCTGTGTAAAAATTGTTTTGGTATTTAACACGATCATTATAAATGAAAGAATTAAAATTTTTATGGGGTCAGTCTAATGTATAGATATGTTTTTTTTATGACTGGAAGCAATTTATTTTATTTCTCATCATTACCAACATAAAAAACTCCCAAACACATTTTTGAAATACGGAACGTTCTCTCTATCTTGAAATTTGTTTCTTTTTTTCTGACTTAACTGATTTCATTTAAATAAGAAGAAAAAATTGTCTATGTCACTGCTTCTGGAAGTTACTATTTTCAAAATATTTTATAAGTATGGGAGAAAAAAAAAACTTTGTTGAGATTATAAGTTTCTGAACTTTTCATGGCGAGTAGAAGTCACAAATATTGTTTATACAAAATAAAATTTACAGTACTAATCCTACTCACCATTTAGATATACGTGTACATGTATCAGCGACGGTTTATTTATCTATTAACAATAGGTCATTTACATGTCGACTCAATATATCCATATGAACTTGAAATTAAACAAATAGAGGGTCTGTTTCATAATTGGATGTTTTATTGACTATAAACATAATATCAAACTAATTACTATACTGCGTGACAAATGGGATGGCTTCTTTTCCGTCTTCAATTTCCTTAATTATGTTCCCCAAACGAAGTTGGGGAACATATTGTTTTTACTCTGTTTCTTATTATTATTATTATTTTTCTTCCTGGGAAAATTTTGTCCGCGAGTGATCTTGTAAACTATACATCCGACTTAGGTAAAACCTTTTTAGGGTCACTAGGGATGTTATGTAGATTTGCCGAACGAAGGTCATTTTGCGCGCACGTGCTTGCAAGAGCAAGCACGTGCAACACGTTAAATGGCAAATATAAGGTATATTGACTAAACTTTTCTATTTTTTGATGAAATGGTTTGAAACTCATAATGTAAGGATATATTAGTAGTATAGACAAGATGCATGGTCAAAATAGCAAGATCTCACGCGCATGCACGTGCGCTTTGCTCTGATTGGCTGAAACTTAAGTCTCAATATTTTTCTTGTTTTTTGACGAAATCCTTTGAAATTTTTATCATAGCTTTGCATTACGATATCCTACAACATGATATATAGCAATTATCATGAAAACACGTGTATGCACGTGCGTTGCAATCTGATTGGCTGAAACTTTAAATAGCTATAACTCCCTTGGTTTTCAACCAAACAGGATGGGATTTGGAACATAGATATATATAACAGACTTCGACAAGATGGTATGGTCACCATGCACATCCATGAACGTGTGTGTACGTGCGATGCAATCTGATTTGCTGAAACTTTAAACAGTTATAACTCCCTTGCTTTTCACCCAAACGGGGTGGGATTTAGACCGTAGATAGATGTAATTGACTTCTACAAGAAGGTATGGTCACCATGCTAATATATGCACGTGCGTGCACGTGAAATGAGTAAAATCAAAAATACATTTGAATGAGCGTATTTTTAATGATTTTGGATTAAATACATTAATATTTAGTGTATTAAAATATATAGATTGTGTAGACAAGATGATATAGTCATTACGCAAATGCATTCACATGCGCATGCGTGCAATGCTAAAATTTGAATGAAATTGGTACACTTCTGGGTTTACTAAACGTTGTTAAAACCTCAAATGCATAGAATTTGTCTTATTTAATGAAGCTTACAGGGAATATGGCACCAAAAGGGAATTGGGGAGCGTTTGGGGAACATCCGTAACGGTCTCCGTTACAATTAGCACTAGTTTATTTAGTAGTGTTCCATCATCATCTCCATATGGTGCCCATATACGATCAGTTTTTAAACTGACAGATAAGTTGATGTCACCTGCATTTCATCAACCCTGCTCAAGCTCAGCTTTTTTTTTTTAAATTATACTCTTATTATACAGCAGTGACAAAATTGAGAACATAACTCTATGAAAAATAAATTTCAAATACTTATATGACAGTATATACATAATCACCTGCATATGGAGTTATCTCTATATGACAATACATATATACCTAATCTCGCGCATATGGAATTATCTATCGAAGTAAATTCGATACCCAAGAGAATGTTCTATTACGAGCAATTTGTAAAACGATACTAGATATAATTGTAAAATAAGTTAAAATTGTTACAAACAAATCAACAGTTTTGTTTAAATTCAAAATTCTGCAGTTTTATGGTCGATACAATGACCGTGATTGCCAAAACAATCTGCCATTTAGTTGAATGTTAACTAACTTTTTAATATCCATTTTTAGACCATTATTTTCACTTTATATTGTCTACGAACTTTTTGTTTACGAGATAATAACAAAAAGTACAGAAGGTGTGATTTGTGGGCATGGGATGTTTGCTCCTTTATGGCCTCTGTTCCCACTTTGTCATCAGAGATCTGTCAAGGCTCTACTAATACTTTGTATTGTTTAAATAAACTTTTGAGAATAATTACTGTTTATTATCTACACATTTTATTTAAAATCATTGAAATTCGAATATTTTATGCAAGCTGAATTTATTCATAGTGTGAAATATACAAAATGTTATTGAATATACACTCTTAAAGCTTCTTCCGACGAGGTAATAGCTACAGTGCTACCTAAGTACTTATAAATGTATATTGAAAAGCAAGGTAAGTTAATTGAAATAGCCTCCTTAGTGACCCTTTTTGTTTATGGTTTAAAACCTACACAATAACAATTATTTTCTGAAAATCGGACACTAATTAACTAAATCTAAAAAATAACTATAATTGCGTAAACTCAAACATTTTAGTGTAAAATAATATTTAGACTGTATGACTGAAGCTTGGTCCGTGTAACACTTAACAATTCAAATTTCTGAAATTATTTTGAGTTTTAGAATGTTGACCGAAGCTTAAACGTTCCACCAATTTTCAATATATGCAGCTTATGAAGTCTGTAAGCCCATTAGTTATGAAAGAGCTGTTTCGCAGACATAAGATTTTACTGTAAATCACTTTTTATTCGCGAGAACTTTATTTTCGCGTAATTACGCGAGACAGTGAGCACGCGAAAATTTCATTCTCGCGTATAATAGTATTCCGTAAGATTATATAGAGAAATATTATCAATTCTTGAAAATTATGTCTCGCTTATAAAGAGTCAATGACTATCTCGCGAAAATAAGATGTCGCGAAAATATAGTGATCTACAGTATTTCATTGTTAGTAAACGAATGACAGGATAGCTCCAGCCTATTGTCATTCTTAACAAAACACATCATTTATTTTTAGAATTATTTTGAGAAAATGGAGAGAAAAGATCAAGTCTTTGAAATATGTAAAAAATGTTCCTATGACAAACATAGCATATGTAGCTTGCTTATTTTACTTGTCTTCCCCGTTGTTGAAAATGGTTTTTTGCAAATAGGAATTCAAAAGACCAAAAGGTATACAAATTAAGGGCCAAGATTTCAGAGTCAGTTATCTTAAGATGTAATTTCGAAAAGACCCTTTGCTAAACAATCATCTTAATTTTTTTTTAATCTTGTGCATTTCAAATTCGTTCTGCACAACTTTTACCCAACAAAACAGGAAATCTTCCTGAGTGTTAACGTTAAAAAAAGGTCGGAAGCGATTATCCAACTTGACATAAATTTTACCATTTAAAACTTCCTTGTTGGCCAAAGGAAAGTATTGAAAAAAAATCGTCTTCATTTTTCTTAATTTTAGAGACTCTAATAAAAATTTGACACATTCAAAAACTCAAATTATTAACATAGAACACATGTTGCTTTATAAAAAGAATTCTTCAATGTAAGTGATTAATTATGAATAATAAACTAAACGGTTGGAGAAAAAAATATGGAGATAATTCAAGCTCAAAAGTCCATTAAATAATACAAATTTGGAGTAGAGCAAACAAGGATTTCTCCAACATCAGAGGTGGGATCAGGTGCCATGGAGAATAAGCTTCCCCTACCGACCGGCCACTCGCGCCGTGTGCTTCTTATTACGATCGGGAAATAATGGAAAAATCCATCGACAATTCAGTGCGTCATTTATGGCCTAAGTATTAATATGAAAAACGTCAGTCAGCATTTTACTTAATGATGGATTGTATTTGCAAACACGGTCCTGACAAAAACACATACCGTAGATATTGTCAATCAGAAACTCAAGCATCTCTTTAATATAGTCACCAGAGTACTTGATGTGTTTACAATCAGAGTGATATTTAATAAACTAGTTTTACAAAGGTAATTTTATTTATGATTTCCGTTTTATTGAAAAAGGAGCTGTAAGTGATAAAAATGTCTAGATCTGGACCTTAATTTTTCATGGGGAATGTTTGTATATAATAATAAAGTTGAAAAGTAACAAGTTTTTATGTTAATTTTGTGGAGAAAAAAAGTGATTTCAAATTTCCAAAAGTTCCGTGGAATTTTTAACCATCAACATCTGATTTACAACACTTCTCGAATACATGCATATCTGAACAGTACGCCCGAAGTTTCTTTTAAAACTGTTATATTATACGTAGTCAGGCTTGGTAGAACATTTACTGGAACCCGCTATGTATCTTTGTTTGTAAGGTTATTTTTAAGGTTCGGAATCCAATATACCGGTAGATGGGGTGATTCAAATTCATTTTGGTTGTTGGAAATAAAAAAAAAATTATATCTGACATATGATTTTGAAGAAATTCCTCCTTAGAAAGGGAGCTATGGGTAAATCTTGGATTACCACTTGTAGAATGAAATCCCATTTCCTTTAGAATAAAACTTAGACATTGATCCTAACAAACAAACACAATGTTAATTGTTACCTGCTTTGTCAGCAGGGACCAGTATATACTGATTGTGTAATCAATTTAATTTTTTTCACTTCTTTTTTTTTTTTTTTTTTTTTTTTTTCTCTTTTATTAAAACATGGTACATAAATAATTCATTGTACAAAAGCATAATACATACATTGCATAGCTACTTGAACATCAAAATCACAAGTAATTGCCTATTTCTAGATATAAATTATCCTTAATAACATGTGCCTTCCGTAGAATTGCGTTTTGTAGACAAAGAGAATTTTTTAACTTATTTCGAAAAATTTCTGTAAACATATTTTCTTTTTCAAATCTACATTTCATTTTATATTTATAGATGTTAAAACATATAAAGGACAATAAATTATTCAATCTCGTTGTTTTTGAATTGATTTCATTGTAAAAACCTAGAACAAGTATTTTCCATGTGACTTCAAAACCCAAAAATAAACTAATTTTTTTCCATATATTTTCACAGATTTTACATTTGTACAAGAGATGTTCATTGTCTTCAACAACCATACAATATTCACAATAAGGTTCTACATCTTTGTTCCATTTACTTACATTTAGATTATTATTCAATATGCAATTCAGTAATTTATAATTGAATTCAGCAACATTTTTTTCATACATATACTTAATTTTAGCTAGATATACATTTTTCCAGATATATTTGTAACTAAGATCGAAAGTCTTTTGCCACATATTTTCATAAACTGGTCTTTGAAATTTAATGTTTACCAAAATTGAATAATAAAAGTCACATTTAAGATTTTCTAGAGTTCTTATGCTATTATCTCTAAATAAAAATGACATTTTGTTTTTAATATTAACACATTTAGCATATGTACAATCAAAATTGTTTTTGTATTCAGTTTTCAAAACAAAGAGGTTTAGAATCATACTGAAACAAATTATTGTTCCAAATGAATTCCGATAAAAATTGGTCTCTCTTTAAAGTACAAATTTGTTTAACTTTTTTACATTTATTGAAAGCAGAAAGGACCTCACCATAAAAAAGTGGTATTCTTATCATCTTAAAAAAGGCAGTATTTTCAAAGTTAACTACACGTGTTTTGACAATATCATTTACTGATAGGTTTTTAAGATTAAGAATATTGTTCAACGTCTTACATATTATATTTTCTTTATCTAATAACCGTTTTATCCAGGAGGCTTTTGCTGCAGTAAATTTACTCTCTATATCAACAATACCTATTCCACCTTGGTCAACTTTACCAATTAGCGTATTTCTTTTTATCCTATCTTTTTTCTTCCATATAAAATTAAATACAAGTTTTGATACTTTTTTAAAGAATTCTTTTTTTGGATTTGACAAAATAAAAGCATTATATACCAATTTAGATAATGCTAGTGTATTAATTATGGTACATTTTCCAAAGATTGTTAAGTTTCGCTTTCTCCAAACGCTCAGTATTCTTTCAAGTTTCTCCAATTTATTCGTCCAGTTCATGTCATAACAAAAATCCTTATCATGACCGAGATATATACCTAATGATTTTACATGGCTTTTAGCAATTTTTACACCAAATATATGATTTTCGTTTAAATACCTTTCAATAAATTTTCCTGTTAATAAACATTCTGTTTTGTCCAAATTCAATTTCGGGCCTGCGACTTTGCTACATTCACTTATTGTTTCTAAAGCTTTTTTCATTGAATTAGTGTCTTTCAATAGATTAGTGCAATCATCTGCATGTTGAACGATTTTTAAATTTCCATTATCACCTGGCGATAAACCGATTATTTCTTCATTATTTTTAAGCTGAACTGCTAGTATTTCTAGCACAAAAATAAATAAAAGCGCTGATACAGGACAGCCTTGTCTAATCCCTCTTTGCATTTCACATGATTTTGACATCCAGCCATTATTTTTAACTTTGAAAGTTGGTTTGAAGTATAATGTCTTTATCATCTTGATAAAGTTTTCTCCAAAATTAAATTTTTCTAGAGTTTTGTACATGAAGTTATATTCAACAGAATCAAAAGCTTTTTCAAAATCGAGAAAGAGCAAAATACCATCAATATCATTATTTGTACAATATTCAAATATGTCTAATATTATTCTTGCGTTCTCTCCAATGTATCTACCTTTAATATAAGCACTCTGTTCACTACTAATTATTCTACTAGCAATTTTTTGCAAACGATTAGCTAAAACATGAGCGAAAATTTTGTAATCAACGTTTGTAAGACTAATTGGTCTATAATTCTTAAGATTTTCTTTCTCTCCTTTTTTATATATCAGGGATATCACAGCGTTTCTTTGCGAAAAGGGCAAAATACCATCATCAATACTTTTAAGTAAAGAGGGAAGAAATATTTCCTTTATATCATGCCAAAATCTTTTATAGAATTCTGCCGTTAGGCCATCTTGTCCAGGGGATTTGTTATTTTTCATTTTAAGAACAGCTTCTTCGCATTCTAATTTTGTAGGTAACATGTCGCATAACTCTTTTTCGGCCTTTGTGACCTTTTCACAGTTAACATTCTTAAAATAGTTTTCAACTTCATTATCAGAAATATTTTTACTACTGTATAATGAGCTATAAAAAGTAAACAAGCTTTTCATAATATTATCGTTGTCACAAACAACAGTCTCATTTTCATCCTTTATTTTAGTTATTGCATTATTTATTTGCTGCTTTTTTTCAAGACCTAAAAAATAAGAATTACTTTTCTCCCCCTTTTCTATCCACAAAGCTCTAGATCGTACATAAGCTCCATTACATTTCTGGGCATAATAATTATCTCTTTCTTCTTCAAGCTGTCGTTTGTATCTCATATTTATTTCAGTATAATGCTTTAAATCGATTTGTTTTAATTGAGTTTCTATAAATTTGATTCTCTTTTTTTGATTATTAGCTTTATTTTTTGAAAAAGATACGCAGAAGTCTTTTATTGATATTTTCATTCGTTCCCATCTAACTTTTGGATCGTTTAATTGCTTTAATTCTTCTTTTTCGTCATTTATATGTTTTCTTAGTTTTTCACAAAAGTTTTCGTCATCTAATAATGAGTTATTTAGCTTCCAATAACCACTTCCTCGTAAAATTTCAGACGTACTGAGATCAAAACCTAAGCCTAAATGATCGCTCATACGTGTCCCTTCAACACTGGGTGCTCTACGTACAGTAATATCACAAAGTGGGAAAAGCATATTATCATGCATAAAAACATAATCTATTCTACTTTTAGGAATGTCCTCTCCATCACACCACGTTAAACCATTTATACTTGTTTTTCCACTGGAAAGCCAGCAGTCATTTAGATCAAAATATTTCAAAAAATTTCTTAGATTCTTAACACTTTTATCATTTTGATTATAGTCTAGTTGACAATTAAAATCACCACAGACAACAAGCCCTTCTACATTCATAGCATGTTGACTAACCCAAGATGATAATCTTTTAAAAAAAGCAATTCTAGAGTGTTCAGCGTTAGGAGCATACACATTCACAATTGTAATAATTTTTTCATTATATTTTAAGTTAACTAATAGTCTTCTTCCATCAAGAGACTGGTGATAATTTAATATTTCAACTGAAAGGTTTTGCTTAAAAAATAGCGAAACGCCCCTACTATAAACAGAGTCGGAAAAACAATGAAGTTTGTTTCCAAACCATCTAGAATTGTATATAAATTCATGTTCTTTAACAAAATGGGTTTCTTGTAAGATAATTATATCGAAATCTGAATCTTTCAACCACTCAAACAGTGTTACTCTCTTTTTATAGGTATTTAGACCTCTCACATTTAGGGAGAGGAATGATAAAGAGTTTTTAATCATGTGATCGTGTAAATTGTTAATTCACATTATTTTGCAGCAGAGTCGTTTTCATTTTTCTTCTTATTTTTTTTCAAGTCTCGGATAAATGTGTCGAGTTTCTTTTGACTAGCCTCGCTTTGAGAGCCTTTCCTAGGCACAGAGGCGCTCCTGAGTTTTCTAGTATATTTGGCAGCAATTTTTTGTACGATAGCTCCAAGTTTGTTTTCACCTGGCCATTTGGATGGTTCTGTTTGAGTTGTGCCGATGGTATCCAAGCCTGTACCCCAGTAAACATCAACAGTAGATTCGGCGAAGATCGTATTTGCATTGGAGGCTTCAGTTTTTCCCGCATTGGATTTATTTGTTCGGCTTTTGCTGTCACAATTTCCTCCATTATATCAAGTTTTTGTTCGCCCCACCCCTCCGGGTCTTTTATGGAGTTTCCTATCTTTTTAGCATCGAGTGCTGTGGGAGCGTGTCTTACCTTCTCAGCTGCGTCTAAGTTACCTGCACGTATCGCTTTTGTCAACTGGTAAGCATGCTCAGCTGACTGGTGGTGCTCGCCAAAGACTTTAATGTCGCAAGGAAAGAAGTTTCTTCTTGAAGAAACTTCTTTCCTTCCTTCTAATTTTTTTCACTTCTGAATTTTTGAACATATGAGGATAGTTTGTTTTCATTTTGCCCCTAAATCGCTTGATGAGAATTTTTAAAACAGACATCAGTAAATTAATATACACGTACACGTAAACAAAGATATATTCCCATATATTGAGGTTTCATGAAAATATCATATTTAAGCATTGTTTAGTTCTCATCTCATCATAAAACTGTCATTGAATTGTCTTTACTGGTTCAGTTGATGGTAAAGATTTTAATCTTATTTACTATTATTGCTATTAATTGGTAATTTTCTTGTCTCCAAAGGGAGGCATATCTATACATTTGAATGTAAATCATTCATTTAAGAATGTTTTATGATTTATGTCAAACTGAGTTGAACTTGGTTCAGTGGTTTTAAAGAAGTCAAATTTATTATAATGATTTATATGGAGATAACGAATAGTTTTCAAGATCAGAAATCCATAAAAAATACAAAATAGGAGCAAAGCAAATACGGACCTCCAAAACAGCAGAGGTGGGATCAGGTGCCTTGGAGGAGTGAGCATCCCCTGCCGACGGTCACACCCGCCGTATGCTCCTTGTCATGATCAGGAAATAAAGGGAAAAATCCGTCGTAAATTCAGTGTATAAATAATTGACTAACAATTAGTATGAAAAACGTCAGTCTGCATTTGACTCAATGATAAATAGTATTTACTGACAAGGTAATTGTATCGACCATAGAACTTCTAAACTGATGACTTTAAACGAGACTGCTGATACTCTTGTTTCATCAACTTGCTTGTCAATAATTTACCTCGTTTAGGAAATTGTTCATACGTAGAGCATGCTCTTGCGTATCGAATCAATTGATATATATATAATCCGTATGCAGGTGATGAAGGTATATTGCTGCATAAGTAAGGGAAGTTGACGATAGAAAAGTTAAAGTCATCACGTTTATCATATAGCTTGGTTGTTAGATTACCATCAGAGTCTTTTTCAAGTAAAATATCCAAATATGAAGCAGAAGTGTCGGACTCTGTGGTATCTTTTATCTCAAGCTCAACGGGATATACCGTATCCTATAAGCGAAATAATTTTTCATTTAGTGAACCCTTCATTTTGAATACTTGCGTGTAGAATCAGAAATCAGAATTATTTTTAACAAAGTTATTTCTATTGACCTTTCTTTAGAATTCCACTTTTATCAAAGAAGCAATTGTCTGGATATCAAAAAGAGTAGTTTTTGATTTTTACAAGGAATGATTGAATAAAAAAAATAGAAAAGTCGTACGTTTTGATATAATTGACGTGTGTTCATTTTAAATTTTGTGATTTTCTCCCTTTTTCATTTTTTGAGAATCCACATCTGAATTATACAACATTTAGAATATTCTTTTAGACAGTTTGTCTGAAGTTACTTCTTTACAGCAGTTAATTTTTTGGTAGGGGGTAACGGTAATGTCTGGCAATGTACGTATTTCTGTTTATTAAGGATTCTAATAAAGTTTTGGAATGCAGTATAAGTAGGGTAGATATGACAGGAATATCAAAATTTAAAAAAATGAAATGAGACATTTTTAGAATTTCTTCCTTTGAAAGTTAACTATGAGTATATGCAGGATTTCTAGACGTATAATTGAAAGCGGGTTCCTAAAAAAGTTATAATTATATGAGCCTTATGAAGAGGCTCATATTTAAAATAATGTTTTAGAGGAACTTGAATTTAATTCTACAAGTAGAATCAAACTTAATAATTCTCATACTTCCCTTTCCATGAAGGAAATTCTTCAAAATTGTATAATATTATAAGTTAAAAAAATATTTGTAATATTTCCAACAATACTTTTAATTACCACACATATACTGGATTAGTTAACTTGTTAAACATCCTTAAACATGCATTATGGATTCTGATAAATGTTCAACCGTTAAACATCCTTAAACATGCATTGTGGATTCTGATAAATGTTCCACCAATCCTCTTTATATTTTTTTATCACGGAATATTCCATCGCCCTCTTCAATACACTCGGCAAGGGATGTCTTCTCCTCCTATGTTCCTGATATTACTTTAGGAATTTCCGAAACTCTTTTGTTTTATACCCTGGTTACAGATTTGCATTGTTTAAAGATTTCTTGAAACCGGCTATAGTTCGTTATCTATAGGTTTTTCCATTTTCTTATTACGAAGATTTCAAAAGTAATGATATACAGCTGTAAAATTTATAAAACTGTACAACATCGTCTTTTTATGCCCCCGCTAGAAAATTGGGAGTATATACATAGTGATCAGGATGTCCGTCTGTATGTCCATCTGTCTGTTTATATGTTTTTTAAATCATAAACACTGACGTTGATTGTACTTGACTTAAAATCATGAAAAAAATTCCCATAAAAGAATTCCATTTAAACGCAATGTAAGAGCAAAGTAATCAAATTGAGGAAAAGGGATTTTAAGGGCTTTAACATGTGCATCATGCGCATACTTTCCCTTTAAGTTGCATATAATTGATTTTCAAAATTCTGCAATAAATTTATCTGCGGATATTTTAGTGCGGATACTGTTTTATGGAAGTTGATATCATGTGTCATAATATTATGATAAAAATTACGTTTTTTGTTGCTTTTTGTATATGTATTTTTCAAGGTAGTAGTGAAGAAAAGGCGGTTTGCAGTGAAAAGGAAAGGTATGATATTTTAAACAAAAGCTATTTTGATGTAATATAAATATAATATGTGTTTTGATTAAAAAGGTTAGCAAACGGGAAGAATATTAAATCTAAAAGTACTGACTGACATACTGAAAGTATATTATTAAAATATTTTCGTAAATTTTGGAAAACAACATAGTTACTCGGCAAAATTGTCTCCTTTGTTACAATAAAAAAATTTGATAAATATAGTATCTAACTCAAAGAAGAAAATGTTTTATAAACATCGAATTTCGATATTTACAGTCCAATAAAATGCTGTGCAAATTATAAACTGCGTGGCAAAGACTGTATACGTAAGTAATCTTTTTCAAAGTATGTAATGAATATAATTTTGTAGAAATAACATTCTTTATAAACTTTGAGCAAAGTCTTAGTAAGATTTATCAGTATTTGCAAGTAATAAGAATCTTTACATTCATGATTAAAATTTCCCGAAGCTGTTTTGATGTAATTTAAATCTTGATGACAACCTAATCGATGCCTTTCGTTTAATGTTTTGCATGGCTCTTCTCAAAAATTTTAAATTGCAAGAACTGAAATTATATGTTGAATAATTAAACAAAGTATCTTAAAATAGTCCTTTCACATTCAGTTTCCGAGGGTAAAAATGTAACTAAAATAAATAAAGAACATGAAGAATAAATAATTTAATAATAAGGTTAAGCATCGACATGAAGGTTTTTGATAATCTATTGCTCTGTTGTATCATCATAGCACTATTCAATCATGTAAATTTTGATTTAACGTTTACACGTTCAAAATTATTAATGTCATGTTACTGAAATTAATGATTACAACGCACATAAATGAAGTTTTCAAACTTAACAATTTTGATACATTTTAAATGATATATATTTTAGTTAGGGTTATTTCTCGTAGAGTATTAGTAGACCTTCATAAATCCTATTTTCATTTTTTTCGCGCACTTTTTACTGAAAAAAAAAAAGTGCGATGGTTATTTTTGTTGTGATTTCAGCCTGTTATGGATACTCCGGTCCACAATGTGCGAGGTCGTGTCTACCTGGATACTGTGGCTTTGGGTGTAAAAATGAGTGTTTGTGTGAGCAGTGTTTTCCAGTCAACTGTTCATGTTTTTATGACCAGGGTATCAAAATCATTATTACATATCTTCAAATATAACATGTAGAGTACTACATATTTAATGTTCTTTTTTCAGAGTATGTAAAATACACAAATTGTATACACAAACTGAAGGAAAGTGCAAAGCACTTTATGTTAGCGTGAGTTCAGTTCAGGTCTGCAAGTGGTTATCTTTTACCCATAGCTCCTTTTCTATGTAGGAAATAATTTAAAAGCATATGTCAGTTTCGAGTATTTTCATAAATTCCCTTCACTTAATTGATGTTGAATTACCATAAGTAATACTGGATTCGTAAACTTCATAAGAAAATTCACTCCTCACTAAAAATAACAACAGTGAAGGAGAAAGTTCATGAATATTGTACAACAATGTATCTGAAAATGATGTAAATCAGACATGGACACTGAAAATATCCAAGAAAATTTTACACAATTTGATATTACAAGTTTTATGGTCGATATATTAATGACCTAGTCAGTAAGTACAATATATAAAGTAGAATGCTGACTGTTTCTTTTACCAATTGCTAGAGCATTGTTTTAACTGAATAGTTTTAGAGTTTTCTTTCCGATTTTGACAAGGAGCGCAAGGCTGTTGTGACCGGTCGACTGAATATGCCCACACCTCAATGACACCTGATTCCAAAAAAACATCTGTTGTTTTAGATATCTGTGTTTGATCTGCTCCTTATTTATATTGATCTGAATGCATGTCTACATAACAAATACTGAACTCAAAAAAGAGGCGGGATAAGGTGCCATAGAGGAGTATGAACCCCCGTCGACCATTCTCGGCCTCTGCATGATCCTTGTCATGAACGGTAAGCATTGATTTGCTGGGAAAATAATAGGCTAACAATCCGTAAGAAAGACATTTGACCTGACCTAATGACGCTTGTATTTGCAAACAATGACATTGTATTGATCATAGAATTTGCGACATATTGACTGCAAACAAGATGTTTCATATTCTGGTATTTATATCTTGTGTGTCAGTGACTTGCTTCGTTTCTTTAACAATATGTATATGTGTTTTTGGAGACAAAGTCTTCCAACAATCTATTGGAATTCATTCCCATAAGTATCAAATGCGCCAGTTGTTAGCAGACGCATTTTTGTGTTGCAGAATTTGTCCAAAATCTTATACGTGTTAAGAAGAAAACACTTGGTAGAATTCAACTCAACATGTAGAATTATCGACGACGTATTGCCAATTAACAATGGCTATTTCCAGTCTTATGTCGATACGATATATACCAGTGAGCTTGAAATAAAAGATACCACAGAGTCTGACACATCTGTTTCATATTTGAATATTTTACTTCCAAAAGATATTAATGGTAATCTAACAACCAATCTTTTATGATTGAGGTTTTAAATTTTCAATCGTCAACCTCCTTTACTTATGCAGCAATATTCCGTCATCACCTGCATACGTGGTTTATATCTGTCAATTGATTCGATACGCAAGAGCATGCTCTTCGCATGAACAATTTAAAAACGAGGTAAATTGTTTACAAATAAGTTGATGAAATATTAATACTAGTATCAGCAGTCTCGTTTAAAGTCATCATTTTTCATTATACTTGTTTAGCCATTATTTACTCACTGAATAGTCGATTTTACTGCATGAAATGCTCACTCATCCATTGCACCTGATCCCACCTCTGTTTTGGAGGTTCGTGCTTGCTCTGCTTCAGTTTTGTTTGTTTGAAGAACTTTTGAGTTTGAATAATGTTAGTGATCTCCACATATTTCGTTAAAATTGTTCTTTTTTTATGACAAGTTTTAGAGCATAGCAATGTAATCAATTAATTTATCAAGCGGAGCTACAGTTAACAAACTTTTTTCGCGTGCGAGACATATCTGCGAATTCCGCAAACTTCTTCAACTCGTGAATATCTATTGCCGTAAACCATTTATTTTTTTTTAATAACAGACAATTTATTGGCAACCATGAAGCCACCGTTGGCTATAAGCTTAGGTGGAAATGAACTTACAACAATGGCGTCTTTTCTTATAATGCTAATGACAATTTTATTTCTTGCAACAATAGAATCTGATGGAAGTCACTCTTCGGAGTCTTTTGATATCATTGTGCTAGTAGTAGTGGTAATTGGTATCTGTTTCGTGACTGCAATGATAATAACGGGCTACGTTATACGGTAATTTTATTCTATTTATTCAGCTATATAATCTTAAATTGTTATATACATGTATATATTTTCACACAAAAAAACCCAAACAAACAAACAACCAAACACGGCTTTACATCGTATAATGACTTGAGTGTTTACTTTGCAGATGTAGAACAAGCAGAAACAAAGAGAAAGGTACGAATGTTTACTCTTACTAACATGAAAAAAAACATAGCCTGGAAAGTGTATAAAATCACATTTAGTTATTGATCATGTAAAATTTAGTTTTATAAATCACGCCTTCTTTTCTTTTTTTGTTTTTTGTTTGGTGGGGATATTTATATAACGTTCTATTTTGATGTAAAAGTAATGCATATAACCTCCATATGGAGAATATCTTTCTCAGTTTATTTGATACCCAAAAACATGCTCTAAAGTCGAACAATTTGTAAAAGACGCAAGCTATTGACAAATAAGTTGATGAAATTATCTTTTTTAGTTGAGGAATACGCGTATAAATACAGCTCAAACTATATGAAATGTACTTGATTTATTTCTTTTACAGATAAAGACAGTCAACTAACATTTAGAACCATGGGACCTCCTATTTCGCTGCACGATTTTGAAAGAGCTTCAGATAATCCATGTCGGACAAAGAGACAGAGACTAGATCCAGGCGAAAAGGCACAGGAAGTTAAAAGTAATACACACGGATATAACCAGATATCGATGATGTACAAAAATCAAGACATTATGTTTGAAAACGACGACCCTATGTTCGAATACGACTTGAGTTTGCACATCGAGTAATGAATGCTGATATATTTGTCAAAACATTTTCAAGTTGAATGTGTCTTATATAGCTCATCTTAATTTATAAAAATAAAGCTATTATAAAGCATAGAAGTAAATGGAATAGAACTCTGGAAAGATGTATTAGATTTGTTTGATTTTGCATTAATTGTTTATTTACTTATTAGATATTATAAGCTTGTCTAAAAAGAAATGGAAATCACACGTTTCCATACTTATGTATACCTACATGTACGATGTTAATACATTCCAGTTATACAAAGATTTAAAATTGGAATACTTTTCAAGCGACTAAAGAGAAATCAGGGTTTTAACAAATTTCTGAAATTTATGCAAAACCTTTTTATGGATTCCCCTTTTGAAAGCATTTGAAATACTTTAAACAGAGGTTTAATATTTATACCCCCACTTGAAAAGCGGGAGGGTATATAGTAATCGGTATGTCCGTCCGTCCGTCTGTCTGTCTGTTACGCTTTGGGGTACCCATCTCTTAGCCGCAACTATTCTCATACCACTGAATGAAATTTGATGATACTTTCTCAGAATCTTTATTACATATTGCCATGGTGCACCTCCTATTTTACTTTTTGATCCGACACATGTTTTGGGTTTCCCACGGCAAAACATGGACACTGCCATTATATTCATATGGGAGGCGGGGGTATCATTTAGTAAGCTCATTGCTCACGGTACCTCTACTCAGTTAAAATACAAAATGAGTTACGAAAACCTTGAGATCAACTTATAATTGAAAATGTTGATTTCTTTATAAATCAGTATGCATTGCTCCCAGTTGATAAAATAGGTACAATGTAACAGTATTGTATTTGTAAGGTTTACTTTTTAAATTGTATTAATTCAGAGGAACTGGGATTTCATTCGACAGGTGATAATCTTATCCATATCCTTATACCCATAGCTCCCTATCGAAGGTAGAAATTCTTCAAAATCAGATGTCAGTTATGAATATTTTTAATCTTCCCAACAACCGAAATGAATTCGAATTGCCATATCTATCTGGATTCCATTACTTCATGGTCGATACTTCTATGGTCGACACAATGACCTTATCAACAAATACAATTTATCATGGAGTCAAATGCTGACTGACGTTTTTCATACTAATTGTTAGTCCATTATTTATACACTGAATTGCCGACGGATTTTTCCGTTATTTCCCGATCGTGACAAAGAGCACACGCCGGGTGTGACCAGTCAGCAGGGGATGCTCACTCCTCCATGGCACCAGATCTCACCCCTGATGTTTCGGGGGTCCGCGTTTGCTCTGCTCTTATTTTGTATTGTTTTATGGACTTTGAGATTGAATACTGTTCGTTATCTCCATATCCTTTTAACCGAACATGTATCTCTGCTGATGGACAGTCTGTCCTCGGGGATACTTGTCGTTCGGTACCTATGCATTCATGAATACAAAGAATAACGAAATGATACTGGCAGGCGCGTCGCCCAGTATGAAAAAAAGGCGACACTCTTTTGAGTCTATAAGGGACACAGACTCAAGGAGTTCATTTGGTGCCCCTCGGATAATCCTCAGGGATATCAAACATATGTCATATGTACAGTCTTCAGATTCCCAGTTTTGGTATAAAACCAATACATCATACACCAAATTGAAAGAA
Source organism: Saccostrea cuccullata (assembly GCF_032062105.1). Classification (NCBI taxonomy): domain Eukaryota; kingdom Metazoa; phylum Mollusca; class Bivalvia; order Ostreida; family Ostreidae; genus Saccostrea; species Saccostrea cuccullata. Next base: position 14,399 of record NW_026934093.1, on the reverse strand, counting down.
TTTAAGGTTTCTATTACAGATATACATTTGATAATTCCTTTTCCGATCCCATGTCTTATGTTTCAAAATGTTCTGTGCGAAACTGTAAAACCTGTGACATTTTGATAACTAACACTTCTTTCACCAGTAATCTTACTGGACAGAGCTTCTATACCAAAACTTGAGAAAATCTGAACAGCAAATCTTCTAATGTTGTCTATCGAATAGAATGTAATCTGTGTGGACTTGTTTATGTTGGTGAAACCAAGGGATCGCTTAAAAAAAGAATATCAGGTCATCGATTTTAAATAAATCATGGTGGTCAGCAGCTTTTATATAAACATTTTAATTTACTTGATCATTCTATATTGTCAATGAAAGTTAGAATTCTCTCGAAAAGATTTATCACCACACAAATAGTCCGTCGCTGAGTACACCTTTCCGTAGATAACAAGAAGAATTTTGGATTAGAAAACTAGGGACAGCCTTTCCCTATGGATGTAATGATAATGTCGATAGTGTTGGAAATCTTTCCAGTCCACAGTGTAATAATGTAAATGTGATGGGATTTTTTAACCATACACAGAGACGTAAGCGTAGTCATGGGCATCGGTCGTACAATAAACCTGCAATACACGACGTCTCTTTTGATTCATTACTACCTTATGTAAATCGACAGTTAGGTCTTTATCATATTCGCACCAAACTTTACTCTGTCTCTTTGAAAATTTTAAATAGCCTTCTTGAAAAATTTGAAATTTGAATTGGAAAGTCCAATTTTTGATTCCTCGTTACCAGAATATAGGCTCGGATCTGTGATTATCGATATTGCATTTCATAGGCTTTTTAAACCCGCACGTTTAACGGAAGAAAATGCAGCTAAGACAATCCGTCTTTTCCTTAAACTTCAATATGCCAATAAAGGAATAGACGCAGTTAATATAAGTAATATTCTTAATCACAAAAGGGTCCAGTCTTGTATTCCACCATATTTCAAGTTAAAAACTACACTTTGTATTTCCTACAAATATACAACGACCAATGCTTCCAAACTTTTCAATTACAAAAAAACTTTACATGACCTGGATACCGAGTATCTGAAACATAATCCTCCATTGTGTTCATGTTCTTCTTCGCCCTACAACTATAGTCCTGCTGGACACGTTTTTACAGGTGACGTAAATATAGTTAATAATGAGGACCTTAGATCACTAAAGTTAAAAGGTCCTTAATATAGGGAACACCGATCCTTCAACTGGCGTCGGAATTTCATAAATATTATGGATTCTGTTGAAAATTATGCCAGACGATGGGCTAGATATGAAAAAGAAGACGTTGACACCTTGTCAGAATGGATAAAATGTATTAGATCCATGTTAAAGTCACGTATTAAAAGACTGAGGGGCAATATGAAAACCATCTATCCTTCTGTGTTCAATAATCCAGAAGTGAAAAAAGAATTAGATAGATTACATGATCAGTATGTACTGGTCCCTGCCGACAAAGCAGGTAAGAACATTGTCTTCGTTTGTGAGGCTCATTATATAAACTGTATTTTAGAAGAACTTGGATCTAATTCTACGAGTGGTAATCCTACTTATACTCATACTTCCCTTTCTAAGGAAGAAATTCTTCAAAATCAAATGTCAGTTTTAAATATTTTTAATATTCAACAGAGCCAACATGAATTTGAACTACCCTATATATATTGGATTCCAAAACTTCATAGAAATTTTTAAAAACAAAGATACATTGCGGGTTCCAGTAAATGTTCAACCAAGCCTCTTTCGTTACTCCTCACTAAGATATTGACAGTAGTGAATGAAAAGCTTCAGGAGTACTGTGCAACAATATATTCAGGAAGTGGTGTGAATCAGATGTGGATACTAAAAAATTCCAACTTTTGGACATTTTGAAATCACAAGATTTTACCTAAATCAACAGCTTAAAAACTTACAACTTTTCAACTTTATATACAACCATTCTCCACGATAAATTAAAGTCCAGGCTTTTTGATATCATTGATTTTTTTTTCAATAAAAATGGAACTCTTAAATTTACTTACCTGGTCATTGGTCAGTTGCAAAATTATTTCGTTAAAACACATTTTGATTGCACACACAAGTACTCTCTGAAGTTGACATCAAAGAAATGCTTGAGATTCTGATTGACAATATCTATGTGGTGTTTGGAGACCAGGTATTCCAACAATCTATTGGAATTCCCATAAGTATCAATTGCGCTCCGTTATTAGCTGACCTATTTTTGTATTCATATGAAGCAGAATTTGTGCAAAATCTTATGCGTGAAAAGAAGAAAACACTTGCTGTGGCCTTCAACTCGACATTTAGATATATCGACGATGTATTGTAAATTAACAATGGTAATTTCCATTCCTACGTCGACACGATATATCCTAGTGAGCTTGAGATAAAAGGTACCACAGAGTCTGACACATCTGTTTCATACTTGGATATTTTACTTGAAAAGACACTAATGGTAATCTAACAACCAGGCTATATGATAAACGTGATGACTTTAATTTTTTTATCGTCAACTTCCTTTACTTATGCAGCAATATACCTTCATCACCTGCATACAGAGTGTATATATCTCAGTTGATTCGATACGCAAGGCCTTGCTCTACGTATGACCAGTCTCTATATCGAGGTAAATTATTGACAAGCAAGATTGTCACAGAGTGGCTGGCGGCTTCCCAAAATCACAATACAGTTTTGTTAAAATAGTTTTATTTACAATATGTACAAACACACGCGTAGTGTACGTAACTGTCTGAATGGCCCACTGGCTGAATGGCAGGAATGGTACAAATGGCCTGAATGGGACCTATAATATATATCAAAGTTAGATAGACATAATATAATTATACATTGCTCATACATGTACATTTTGCTGTCAATTACTTAGGTGCATTTCATTTTTACTGCATTATACTTTACTTAGTTGCATTTTACTGCACTGTACTTGTACTTCACTTCACTTCATACTACTTTACTTCATAGAACATTTACGTTCACACATAAACTAAGTGTATTACTTGTAGACAATAACTTTACTTTAAGACGAATACTATACGCCATACTTTATACATACAACACTACGTCTACATTATACATATACTCATACACTTATACTTTTACTTATAACACATATACTTTACATGAGCAAATCTAACTTACGAATGAAATTATAGAACAAAGTTCCGTGGCAATTTCAGGAATAAAAACCGTCAATAAATCATACAGTTTACAATAATAAATTAAATACACTTATCCAGAATAGGTGGACTTCTGGTCATGAAATAATAAAACAGAGAACAAAATAAGGTAGAAAGTTGAGCATTCTTAAGACACTTCTGCTCTCTTCAGTTGCTACGCCCAATCTGATTTCACGGGATTTAAATCACCAGGTAAAACCTGCTAAACAAGCTTAAAGGTATGGAAAACATATTGGGCAAATAATATTAGTTATATAGTAATCCGATAAAACATATGGAAATCAAATACGGACATCAATTGTGACAAAGATGATGAAACAAGAATATGAGGCGTCTCGTTTAAAGTCATCATTTCGTAAGTTCTATGGTCGATACAATGACTTTGTCAGAAAATACAATTTTTCACTGGCTGACGTTTTTCATACTTATTGTTAGTCCATTATTTATACACTGAATTGACGACGGATTTTTCCGTGTGACCGGTCAGCAGGGGATGCTCACTCCTCCATGACACCTGATACCACCTCTGATGTTTCGGAGGTCCGCGTTTGCTCTGCTTTTATTTAAGAAATAAATAACAAGTTTATAAACTTCAATGGGAATTGAAGTGGGTCGGTAACGTGATCAAATCCTGTGAAGGCCAAAGGCCTTCTCAGAAGATTTGATCACGTACCGACCCACTTCAATTCCCATTGAAGTTTATAAACTTGTTATTTATTACTTATATATACATTTGAGACAGACGATTGAATACTTTCGAATACAAATTATTGCACTAACCGTCCGTCGTAGATTTTGAAAAAATGATGCAAGGTGTAAATCGGCTTGCAATTGAATGGCGGTTACGTTACGCTTCGAATTCACCAGGCTAAGGATTTTATTTCCAAGGGACTATTTTGTGAAAGGCTACTTGTGATCAGTAATAGTGAATAAATTGTTGTCTGGGAATATTTCTATTCGTGAAAATTGATAATCAATGCTGAAAAGACACAAGACACACGTCCGAAGATCGATGATAAAAAGTTGGAGGAATTTCGGTCGCCAGTAAGGGATGGATGATCCGATGGATGGAAACACTTGACCATGCCAGTTAATTTGCAATCAAGTATTCAAGATAAAAAACATTTAACCTACGATATCAATAACTGGCATATTTATGATGTAAACAAAAAACGGGGACACTAGCGAAAGTTTACATTGAACTACGACAGCGCCGAGGTGTTTGTCAGCTGTTCGTGGCGTGATTGCAGTGCTTTGATATTTTCCAATAGATTTACACATTTATCGTGAGTAGAATTTGTTGAAAAAATTAGTTTATCATGAAGATGTAACTAAAAGTTTTCCCAAAAAATAAGGATAAAATCAAACTGTACAGCTGAAAAAAAGTGACATAAAACTTGTAAACAAAAGCTAGTTAATTTCTATATATCGGTATATTCTCCATGTATACACAGGTTAAATCGATAGCCAAAAAACTGTATGAAATACTTGTTAAGGTTGTAAATAAAATAATTATTATTTTACTTGCATATATTGTTCATTTTTATAGGGTACATGAAAAGCAAGTAGAGTAAGTCATTTTATATTTTTGAACCGGTAGATATTATTGCGCCGTGTGATTAGGTCACGTATTGACCTCTGACCTCAGACAAACTTCATACAGAATTGAAGATATATGTTCTCCGTATGTTTAAATAATAGAGAGATACCACAAATGTATATATTTTGTATTGTTTTATGGACTTTGAGATTGAATACTGTTCGTTATCTCCATAGATATCTTTCATATAAATCCTAACAAACAAAGATAAGTAGCGGGTTCCAGGTAAATGTTATTTTACAGCGGCGGTGAAGGAGAACGTTCAGGAACAATTTATTTGAGAAGTGGTGCAAGTCAGATGTGGATACGTCTTCAAATCTCCAAGGAATATTCAAGATTTTACCAGAAAGAAAAACGTCAAAACGCACGACCTTTTAACACTCTTTACAACTATTCCCCGCGATAAGCTAAAGTTTAGACTTTTTGACATCATAACAGATATTCTTGAGAGGGTCGTATCAAATTACCATAGCTGCTTTTTCAATAAAAACTGAACTCCTTTTCATAAAATACAAATAAGTAGAATAAGTTTATTTGAAAAATTACTTTGGTAAGAATATTCTGATTGGACATATCAAGTACTCTGAAGTTGATATTAAATCTATTAGAAGCTTGAGTTTCTAATTGACTATATTGGTTATCTATGTGGTTTCTAGAGACTTGTCTTCCAACAATTTTTTGGAATTCCCATGGATACCACTTTGAGAAAATTATCAGCCTGATAGTGCAGAAAAAAAAGCTAAACACAGAAATGCAGTTTGTTAACTAGGTCATTTAATTGAATGATATAAAGTAAAATCTGTAACAAATCATCAAGGGGGATCACCTAATATTAAACAATACAGGATAAAACATGTGCATGTGTAAGGTACAAGTGTGATCCCCCTCAGATTGACTAGAAATTTATGCAGTGAAAATATCTGATCTAGATTACATGTACATATGCATAAAATATAACATAAATGAATTCATCCAAGGAGGCGTCCAAACAATTGCGCCAATCCAAGAAACGTATGACAAGTTATTAGAAAAATACAATTTTTGATAAGAATGCAAAATAATACAAAACATGGATGGTGGGGCTTTTCTTTTTTCACCGCACTACAGGCTAACAAAAATGGCGTTTCAAAAGCAACGTTTTTGATTGGTTTAAAAATCCGTAACTACCCGACGGGTTAATTAAAACCAGATTTCTCATAGCGGCATAATTGAATTATCCGTGATAAAAATTTTTTATAAGAAGACGAAAACATTTACTATGGCCTTCAACTCGACATTTAGATACCGGTACATGTATATTGTATCAATTGTCAATTAACAATAGTTAAGGCAATTGTAAAATAAACACCATTTCCTCATTATTATGCTCTAACTAAATGTGCTTGGAAAAATATAAGTGTTTTAAAAGCTGCATCAATTTTATAGTCGCGTTTTATGAAATTCCATGAGATTAAAGGAAAAGCACTATGATATAAATGAGTATGCCGACATTTTTCAAAGTATATAACTATGCTTTACAGTTTAATCTAGTCGATTTTTCATAATATGACAAAAATTTTGATTTTGGCTTTATGTTATAATTTGCAAGTTATTGTCGGAAAAGAAGGATTATGTAGTGAAGAAGGAAGGTATGTCATTATCGATATTTTTTAAAAATCTTATGATATACTAAATGAGTTTTGAAGAGCTTTGAAGTTTCTAAAATGTGAAAGCCCCCCCCCCCCCCTAGAATAAATGAAAAAAACACTGTCTGATAAATAAAGTATACTCTGATATAATGAAAAAGGTGTAAATAACAATCAGTAATCGTTCTAAAACACATATAAGACACAAAGCCCTGGATATTCCAGATGTAGGATTACATGTAGATGGTTAGGTGGTAAGGAGAAAAAACATCCCCTGTTAATCGGTAAATACCGCTGTGGGCCTGTATTGACAAGGTAGACGGAACACGAGAAATGTATTCAAATTTAGTAAAAGCAAACGCCAAAAAATTGTTATGAATAAAAGCAGACAAAAAACACGATCAATCATTAGGTTATAATTGTAAAAGATCATTATAGCGATCAGAGAACTTAGGAAATGACGACTTTAAGCGAGGCTACTGAAATCCCTTTAGCTTCACTTTGTTTTTCAGTAACCAACCTTGGTTTAAAAATGATCGTACTCGGAGCTTGCTGTTAAAAGACGATATGCAAATGATGCCGGGGAATTACTTCATTAATAAGAAAAATTGACGATGAAAAAGCTGAAGTCATCTTGTTTGCCATAATTATAGTAGTTGTTATTGCGCACTTATTGTGTATAGTCAGTTACACATCAAATTATGAACTGATATGGCAGACGTCAGGGTGCTAATCTGATTTTTTTTCATTTTAAATAATAAAAACTCCAGCATTAATGCAAAACAGAAAATTAGAAGAAAGTGGTTCCTTGAAATTTTGTTTTTTTAGAATCTAGAGATTTTTTTTATATTTCTATAAAGAACCTGTGAAAGGTCTTTTCATATGGTTTGTAACCGATATAATCCTTAATTCCTTTTAATTAAATTAAGTAATTCTAAATTTTGTATATGACTTTTCAAAAATATTTCTAAGTCATTCAGGTCCATCAAATAATATGTTATTCATCTATCCATTTATATTAACCATGCATATTTTGTCACAATTTCGATTTTCATATGTACAGAACCACTCGTCAAATATCAATTAGACATTCCATAAACATGCTTTCTTAACGAAATTCTAATTTGCTCAAAGAAAGAACAATGATATAAAGTCAGATAATTATGAAGTAAAAATAGTAAATAACCGATCATTCTCCAAATATCAAATGACAAAATAATGCTTTCATATATACTGAGTAATACGAATGGAAGTCATTTATTTTTGACTCATGACCAAGAGACCAGAACATTGATCATACAATAGTGGAACTTCAAAATGGCTGTTGAAAATTTGAAGTAATTTAAAATTGGTTTTAACATAAATTTGTTTAAAGTTTGTCAGTAACACCCAAAGCCCACGTAATATAATATAAATCACAAGTAGCAGATCTGTTGTTTCTTCATATCGATTCATTGGAGTACATTGAGTTAAACTAGTCACAATAGATACACAGTAGTTTTTGTCAAAATCTTTTCTGAGAAAATTAACCATGATTTCTAATTACTTTACATAATTAAACTGGCATATTAGTCGAATTTTCTTTTTACAGTTCAAAAAAGTGTTGCCCAGATTATAAATGGAATGGAGTAGAATGCACTCGTAAGTAATGTTTCGATAACATGTAATCAATCTTTCTTAAGAAAAGACACCATTGATATAATATTATTATTAATTTGTTACTATATAGGAAATGATAGTCAGCATATAAATTGTTAGAATAAAAAACAAAATAGGTAACGATATTGAACAGTGATCAGTCTAAAAAAAAAATTACGATACAAATCTGTGAAGAAAGGGTAATTTAACACACGGACCTTGAAAATTTCAGATGGGATCAGATGCGTAGAAGGAAAAAACATACCCTGTCAACCGTTCACGGAATAATCCCTAGTAAAAGAATAGAAACAATCTGATACTGTATCTTCAATAATAAGTGAAGCTATATGACTCTTTTAATGGATATTTGTTTTGTTTTGAGACTACGGATTACTCCGTGCTAAATACACAAGGCTCATGGCGGAGTGACCGGTGCGTTAGAGCTAAAAAATCACTTCCAAATGTTTTTGGTCAAATAAATTTAAATTTAAAAACTATGACGGATTTTTGACAAAAAGAAGTTTATGTTCCGTCTCTGGTTGGTTTTGTTTGAATTCATTTTCCAAAGGTCTCCATTACTAAATTTATTTTCTGACAAATTTTGAATAATTTTCAGGAATAATATACTGAGGAAGTTATCTCTCTTATCAGAGGGTCGGTCCCCTTTGACATTCTTCATGGAAATTAACTACCTCTTGAATAAAACATCCTGAAAAATAGCATATGTTAAACCAATGATCTAAAACAACTTTTTGAAGACCGATTTCCAAGTGAAAGAGTATTATTACACATTTATAATGCCTGAGTCCATCGAACTTTTATTAGGAACATAACAGATAAAATTTAAAAACAAGAGGTCCATGGGCCACATCTCTCACCTGAGAATCTTTGACTATTCTGTTTTTTACCAGATTTCCCCCTTGTAATACATATTGTGATCCCACCCTACCCCAATGATCATAATTTAAACAATTTGAAATCTACACTACCCCAGGATGATTCCACATAAGTTTCAGTTTTTCTGGCCCAGTGGTTCTTGAGAATAAGATTTTTAAAGATTTTCAAAGATTTTTCCTATATATTTCTATATAAAACTTTGATTCCCCATTGTGACCCGCCCTACCCCCAGGGGTCATGATTTGAACAATTTAGAATCTACACTACCCCAGGGTGCTTCCACATAAGTTTCAGCTTTTCTGGTCCAGTGGTTCTTGAGAAGAAGATTTTCAAAGATATTTCCTGTATATTTCTATGTAAAACTTTGATTCCCCATTGTGGCCCCACCCTACCCCCAGGGGTCATGATTTGAATAGTTTAGAATCTACACTACCCCAGGATGCTTCTCCATAAGTTTCAGCTTTTCTGGCCCAGTGGTTCTTGAGAAGAAGATTTTCAAAGATTTTTCCTATATATTACTATATAAAACTTTGATTTTCCCATTGTGGCCCCACCCTACCTCCGGGGGTCATGATTTGAACAATTTAGAATCTACACTACCCCAAAATGCTTCCACATAAGTTTCAGCTTTTCTGGTCCAGTGGTCCATGAGAAGAAGATTTTCAAAGATTTTTCCTATATAATTCTATGTAAAACTTTGATTCCCAATTGTGGCCCCGCCCTACCCCCGAGGGTCATGATTTGAACAATTTAGAATCTACACTACCCCAGGGTGCTTCCACATAAGTTTCAGCTTTTCTGGCCCAGTGGTTCTTGAGAAAAAGATTTTTAAAGATTTTTCCTATATATTTCAATGTAAAACATTGATTCCCCATTGTGGCCCCGCCCTACCCCCGGGGTCATGGTTTGAACAATTTAGAATCTACACTACCTCAGGATGCTTCCACATAAGTTTCAGCTCTTCTGGCCCAGTGGTTCTCGAGAAGAAGATTTTCAAAGATTTTTCCTATATATTTCTATGTAAAACATTGATTCCCCATTGTGGCCCCGCCCTACCCCCAGGGTCATGGTTTGAACAATTTAGAATCTACACTACCCCAGGATGCTTCCACATAAGGTTCAGCTTTTCTGGCCCAGTGGTTCTCGAGAAGAAGATTTTCTAAGATTTTTCCTATATATTTCTATGTAAAACTTTGATTCCCCATTGTGGCCCCGCCCAACCCCCAGGGGTCATGATTTGAACAATTTAGAATCTACACTACCCCAGGGTATGTTTCCACATAAGTTTCAGCTTTATTGGCCCAGTGGTTCTTGAGAAGAAGATTTTTTAATGACCCCATCCTATTTTTGTCTTTTCTTGATTATCTCCCCTTGTGAGGGGACTTGGCCTTCCATTTTAGCATAAAAGTCATCATAAATATATCCTTGTGATGGAAATATTTAAAAAATTCGCCTTTTTTGCACTACGATACAAATGTATGTGGTAAAATCAAATTATTTTTCAGGATGTTTTGGACACTTTGGTCCACAATGCACTATGCCATGTAAAACCGGCTTCTGTGGATTTGGTTGTCGAGATCATTGTTTGTGTGATCAATGTGATCCATTCAACTGTTCCTGCCTAAACGCTACTGGTAAAAAATAACATTTCTTCTACACATTTTATCATTCAAAAATTTCTACATAAGAAGAAAAAACACTAGCTGTTGTCTCTAACTTCACATTTAGATATATTGACGACGTATTATCAATCAATAAAAATAACTTACATTCATGGTGACTCGATATAGCCCAGTGATCTTGAAATAAAAGTAACATAGATTCTGACACATCTGTTTCATAATTAGATATGATACCAAAAAAAAAAAAAAGACGTTTATGGTCACTTAAAAAGAAAGCTTTATGATTAAATGACTTCAACTTTTCAAATGGCAATTTCCCTTACTAATGTAGCTGTTTATCCTCATCACCTACACATGGGGTAATTGTTCCTCATTTGATTCAAAAGAGCATGCTCAATGAACAATTTCTAAAACGAGGAAAGTTATTGAAAAAAAAATATCATACTCGTCAGTCGTGACAGTCAGATTGAAATATTTTTTGACGATTGATTTTTTAAGATGATTCATATGAGTGGTTAATATTTGATTCGACTACAATACAAAGCTAAAACACATACATTTTTATTTTATTATAAAATTAGGAAAAACATAAAAAAAAACCCCGAACAAATAAGTAAATAAAAGAAACAAAATAAAATTATTTATTTTTAAATATAAAAAATTGTAATAATTTTTTTTTTATGAAACATGTGTTGGTGATAACGAACAGTATTTCAGATCAAAAGTCCATTAAACAATACAAAATAGGAGCACAGTGAGCAAACTCGGACCTCCAAAACATCAGAGGTGGGATCAGGTGCCATGGAGGAGTGAACATCCCCTGCTGACTGGTCAAACCCGCCGTGTACTCCTTGTCATGATCGGGAAATAACGAAAAAATCCGTCGTCAATTCATTGTATGAATAATAGACTAACAATTAGTATGGAAAACATCAGTCAGCATTTGATTCAATGATAAATTGTATTTGCTGACAAAGTCATTGTATCGACCATAGAACTTCCGAAATGATGACTTTAAACGAGCAATTCTTGTTTCATCAATTTATTTGTCAATGATTTACCTGGTTGTAGAAATTGTTCATTTGTTATTTTATTATTGTCATTAATGCAAAGGCCTGAATACAAACTAGAATACATGGTTAGAGATAAATCTTTAAATAAAAGACATCTGCATTACTTGTATATCAAATTCATTTGAATGGTTGAAATATAAAACAATAAGTATTGTATTCACTATCTTGGGTATATTTTTTTCTATAGAATAATTAGTATATAAAGAAAGACTTTGATTTCAGCAATAATATTTCATTGTAATCATTTTGTTCCTTTATAGAAACATCTATGGAAAATCATTTTACCGAATCTATGATTGTCACAACAGTTGTTGTAATCGGATTTTGTCTCATTACTACAACTATGTTGGCGGGTTACCTTTTACGGTATTTCTATTCTTTTTTTATGAATTTTCATAATTCTATACAATATACATTTATTGACTTAGTTCAAGGGCAACATGCATTTTGTCGGACACAGGAACTAAACTGTCTAAAAAACAGTTTGGTTCGAGGGTCTGACAAACGCATTTGCCCGAGAACATATGGTCCATAAATGTTTTGTTATACCTTTAATTTTTATTTTTTGACATACATGTATTTTGTACTGTCTTCCGTGATGTAACCTCAGGTCCGTCACTTCAAACACCATCGAATGTAAATGAGATGAAGCTCTGCCCATTCTGTGACGTAAGTGGTCCAACATCTCATCGATCGGTCCAACATCTCACTCAGCGATCAAACATCGATTTTTTATGGGACCTTTTTTATGCCCGCTCAGCAAAACATTAGAAATGTTAGACTTTTTTGGTATAGATTTTGTATAGGAACAAATTTTGAAAGGTATAACAATATTTGTTTTTTATGCAATCATCTTGCATCTCATAATTTGCATATATTGACTATTTTGCAGATGTTTAAAAAGAAGGGGCAAAAAGAAAGGTATGTTATATCATTTTGAACCACTAACTGAAATAAAAAATGTAACTAGAGTATCGTCCTACCTTAACAAAGAGCAAGGTTGTTGGTTGGATTTGGTTTCTCCGGTCCCAAAACAGAACATAATTTTTTTCAATAGCCGTAATTTAATAATGGATAAGTAAGATACAAAGGGAATCTAATTATTTGAGGAAGAAATCGTCAATGTCTTTAGTAAATTCACATTTGTTGTTTTTAATGATTAATTAAACGTAATTAAACAGATACGTATGAACTACAGAAATTTGCGCTGCATTTCATCTCCGGAAATATGCATAGCATTTCCGACATTTTTTATTTTATTTCCGACATTTTTGGTTTTCATTTCAGACATAATTTTCTTTTCAATTCCGGAATTTACCTGTGCGGCAATCCAACGTTTTCTAAGTAAACGAAAATGGAATTTTAAAAGTATTTATACCAAAATATCAATAAAGGAAAAAACATCAATATATATGTATATATGCATACATGTAGCACTAAGTCTAGCTAAAAGTGTTCAATGAGCATAAAACTTTTTCACCACATTTGATGTGGACTAAATTAAATTTCAACGACAGCACCATACTTATGTCCAAGTCACTGATAGATTTACAAAATTGGATTTCAATGATTTATTTACGATTTAATCCTTTAAATTTTTCGTAAGTAAAGTTTTCAAATCTGTTAATATAGGTACTACATAGGTATTTGAAAAATGTCGGAAATGAAAACAAAAAAATGTCGGAAATGAAAACTAAAAAATGTCGGAAATGAAAAGTTGATAATCACCAAAAATTCCGGAAATGAAATGCAGCCGAAATTTGATAAATGAAATGGATCTTATTTATCACCTATTCAGATAAAGACCATCATCAGGAATCAAATGCATTGGAACCTGAAATTTCATTGCGTGATTTTGAAGGAGCCACAGACAACCAAAGCCAAACAAATAAACAGAGGACAGATCTGGGTATAAACGCACAGAAAAACACTTCCGGCCAGAGGCTTACGTCGATGATGTATACAACTGATGACCCTTTGTTTGAATACGAATTGAGTAAAAACATCGAATATTAAGTGTAAATCTTATTATTCCTTTGAATTACCGAATAAAGCATTGTGATCGGTTAAATTCAAATATATATTTTGGTTTCAATTAACACGTGGATAATTTGTGATGTTTATAAGATATTAAGAAATTAAGACGGCAGATATGTAGATATGTTTATTGGTGCTATATGACCGTTAAAACATTGAATAATTAGGCAGATAATAATAAAATATACAAATATTCTCGGTATTTTCATGTTTAATTGCAGATCTTTTTTAGCATACCCTTTTTATTTTCACAAGAAGCAGGAGCAATTTAAAATCTTACACATGACAAGAAAAACACTTTCTATGACCTTTGAATTCAATTCGCCATTTTGATATACATACATGTACGATGTACAATCAACTAACAAAAGTAATTTCCATTCACATATCGACTCGATAAACCCCAGTGAAATTGAAAGAAAAGATACCACAGAGTTTGATTACGTCTGCTTCGTATCTTGATATTTAACTAGAAAATGACATAAAAGTCAATCTAACAACAATAGGGTTATTTTGTGCGTCGACTATCCGTCATTTTGGTCAGAAAGTAGTCAGTCACATAGTGGAGTTTTGCGAGAAGCACTGGCCCTTACAGTTGACGGTTTACTTTGACATTTAAACCTGTGTCATGTACAGAGGTACAGGTTTGATAATTGATAGGAAAACCTTTCTAGTGGTAATAGGTATGGT
>NW_026934092.1:0-11421 GCF_032062105.1 Saccostrea cuccullata | reverse complement strand
GTATATAATTGATGGAGTTACTGTTAGCAAGTTTCCAGTTCCCTTTAACAAGGACTGTTTACTTTGGCTGCACCTCATGAAATAGTCCTGGCCTTACAGTGTACCTGTATAATAACAATCTGTAAGTAATTTTTAATTAAGGAATGAATTTATTAGCTACCCAATTTACATGTATATATAAAGTCGGGTAGAGGCGGTTAACGATTTATAAACCTCGAAGAGGTTTATTTAAAAAAATACATTTAAAAAAATACCTAATAAAGTCTAAATCTATCCCTTAAAAATTATGACAAAGTGTACAAATGTAACGTCAGGCAGATCCATACATTTTTTATGTAAGTCTTTGTGACGTACGTAGGCAACCCAATTTACATTGATTTATACAATATAAAGTATTTTTTAATCCAATCAGAAACTGCAGTGTAAACAAAATTAAATCATTAAAGAAATGAATTATGTTGTTTTTATTTCATCCAAGTAGAGAACTTATCATCAAGAGACCTTTTCTAATCAAAAGGTATCAAGCGTTTATCTATCTGTCTGCTTGTAAACTTATCACATTCTTAACGTCTTATACAGAACTAATGGCCCTTTTTCAACTAAACTTCACCTAATGCATCCTTGGGTAAAGCCGATTCTGAAAGCATGTTCGAATAAAGGCCAAACTGTCTTTTAAGGGGAGATTTATCTTTTTTAAAAATGCCTCTTTTAAGGGGAGATAATTAATTAAAATGTTTATTTGATAGGATCAATTAAACCTCTTATATTCAAGAATAACTGGGCAAGAAAAAAAATGAATTTTTTGACACCTACCTTTTGTGTTCATTTACAATTGTTCAAATTCTGGTCCATAGTTAGGATGAACCAACAATAAGAGTTCAAATTCTAACTCGGAAATATATAGGAACACATTTTTAAATATTTTTCTCAAACAATTACTTGGCCTGAAAAGATGAATTATAAGTTTCATGTCAAACATTGTTATCTCAAACTCATTGCGTCCAAGAGAAAATACTTAAGAGATATTCGAGTGTTCAGGATATCGAGATTAAAATTCATTTCCAAAAATCGCTTTAGACTTATTTCTCATCTTAATATACCCATGGTATTTGAGGTACTCGTGTTCGAGATCCCTTTGTTTAACTGGGTATTCAAGTTTACTCAAAACATGAACCCCAAAGGGTAAGGTGTCGAGTCAAACTACATTGGAAATCATTTTTAAAATATTCTCAAGAACCACTGGGAAACATTATAGATGAAACATATATTAACTTGATTAAAAGACAAAAAGGGGTGTCTCCTACGAGCCGTAAAACCCATGACTTTGTGTTTTGTATTAGACATTAAAGACATTTTAATGCATGTACTTTTTTCAGTTCACATGCTCAAAATATTGGTATTTAGAGAAATGTAATAATTTAAGAAGTTAAGTCATTGTATAATTATGCGTTTAATGTATAAACATGTATATGAAGTTTGTAAATGATTCAATGGTTATCAGGATAAATCTGTTTTCTTTTTTTTTAATGTAGCTTATCTTCTATCTGATAGTTCATTAGAAGCACACACTGGTTTAGTCTAAAAAATCTATACTGTTACCCAAAGAAAAAAGAAACGCATGGTAATCTTTTAAAATAAATTACAGCGATTTTCCAAACGTATTTTTCAATATTTTTTTAAAACAAAAATTAAACTCAGCTTAATCAACAACTTACCAAAATGTGATTAATAGATCAAAGGCTATATACATAACTGACAAATCTGTATAGAGGGAAATTTTTGCCCCCGTTTTATTTTTGCCCCTTTCGCCTTACCATCATTTTGGCTTATTTAAAAAGGGGCGAATTCAAGGAATACAGTATATTTTTTTAAAAAGAAAACTATGGATGGGCAAATTTAAAATGGGATAATTATCTGCAAGTGTGAAAGGGCAAAGATAACACGGGGCGAAAATAACCCTGTGTACAGTAATTCATATAGGTTTTGGAGACCTTTTTTATTATTTTTTTCCAAACTGCATATTACTTTATATGAAAAGAAAATTTTAGTCAACAAGTGTTTGGTAGAATCTACAAATATCTAACACATAAAATAAAAAAAAAAAGCATCAATCAGATATTTTTAATATCTTATATAGAAAGGAAATATTCAAAAACAATAACAGGATACATGTAATATTAAACAGGGAACAGATACAAAGAAATAGGATGATCATGAATTCACAAAAAAAGTATTGACCTGTAAGAAACTTGACAAATGAAATGTTCAAATAATTATACTTTGAGTGCTATCTTTGGAATTATAAGAACTGCAAACTTAAAGCTGTGGTACAGAGTAAGAAATCTGAACAATTTTTCAAAAGATAGGTAGTTTTCAAAAGCCTGCTCAAACTTAGCAGACCTTTAATTAAACCGTACAATACTTAAGGAATCACTGTCTAGTTAGTATAGTATGCCAGGGCATCAACAATAGTAGGAAACATGGAATAATTGCATAACGCATAAATTATCCCATGTTTCCCACTATTGTTGATGTCCCTGGCATAGTCTCCTAACTAGACAGTGATTCCTTATATTTCCATTTCATTGTGAAATAAAATTGTAGATTTAGATTGTCAATTTCGATAGTCCTCGCCCACTGATGTCAAACACAAAGACAGCTGCATGAGATTTTCATGCATATTTGGCCTCCTTAGCATCAGGCACAAAGACAGACAAGCGCGAGATTCACATGCATATATGGCGTCCTTAGCCCCTGACCTATCGATTTGCCTAATTTACATTTCGGTAGAATTATCAAGAAATAAACTCCACTAACTTTCAAAGAGTTATCACAGAGAAAAAAATAGAAATGGAAATATATCAATATTTATTCCAAATAGATATTTATTGATCAGAAGTTATCCCCCTTGTAAGAGTTTGTGGGAAATCATGCAAAGTTTATCTGAATTGTTTGGTCTCAGAAAATTTTAAGGTTCCATAATATTTTGACTGTGAAGTTTTCAATGAAATACTTCTTTTAAAATGGCCTAGAATGGATAATATCATAAGGTCTATTAACATGTAAAAAAAAAAATTGGCAAAACTTGTCCTGACAAAAGTATTAAGACATACTAACAAATCTTTAGTTATTTATTTGGAAATTAAACTTTAAATAAAATTTCTTTAAAAAAAAGAATTTGTCCAAAATGAAATGAAAAAGTAATGTTAAACTAATAGTATAATTTCTTTATATAGTAAAATCTCATTATCTCAAACTAGATGGGATTAAATAAAAAACTCTGAGATATCCAAAGATTCGAGATATCAGGCGTAAAAAACTGGGGTGGGAAGACATATCCATGGTATTTGAATTACAGAAATTCAACTATATACTGTAAAATCACATATTTTCGTGGGGTCAAATTTTCGTGGTTTGAGTAAAATCTCTTGGTTTGTGGGGATTTGATTTTGTGGATCAAGAATTAATGACTACTTATGTATGTAACATTTTACATTTCGTGGTGAACATGAATTTGTGGGTCACGTCATACCTCGAAAACAACGAAAATTAACCCCCCACGAAAATTTGTGATTTAACAGTAATCAGAAAAAAGTTATTCATCCCTTGTATGTGAATCAAATAATAAACAACTTTTGTGTGATAACATTTCTCAACTTTGTGCTCAAAATAATAATACTTTTTATAAAGTAAAATGATGCATCCCTTATATATAACAATTAGCAAAAAAAGGGAAAAGTTCTTGAAGAGATAACCGACAATTTTAAGATTATGAAGATTGATTTAAAAATCTGCTGCATTTACGAAGAGGTGGCTGTGATGTCGGGACTAGAAATATCCAGGCTGACTTGGCCTTGAACTTTGTCAGAATCCACGTCTGAGGGGTTTACAATCAGGTCAGTCTCCCCTGAGGTTAGCATAGGATCTGTAAAATATAGTCAGGCAAATGCTAAATTAGTAGATTTATGTGTGTAAAAAATAGCTGGCAACACCATTCTTAAATCTTAACAGGCCTAATCTAACATACTAACGCTTTCAAAACACAGTTTAAAATAATAAAACAAGTTTTATATTGTCTGATTGATAAAGTGCCACTTTTTGATTAATTTTTTTTTTCATAAATGTAACACATCATTTGATAGCATAAAAAGTAATTTATACCATATAACCTGTGCAGCACATATCACAATGACTTACTTCAAAAATATAACAAACGTGTTACAATTGTTGAAGCTTGGTAACTCTTCAGTCCAAGGAGACTAAATTTTGCAAAAGCTAACAAGTCTCCCTAACTAAGCTGCTTTGAATGCTATCAGAATTACCTGACTGTGAGAACATGTACTCTGTACTATTATCATTCCCTGTTGTGACCATCACTAATTTGTAGTTCCCGTGGTCATTCTCTGAGGAAATCACAATCTGGGACTGACTGTTCTCCTGGTCCCCGTCAATCACAGAGGAGGCAATGGTCTGTTATCAGAAAAATAAGCATATATTACAGTAAAACATATCTAATTTGGACATCACTATGTCTGAAGAAATGGGACGATTAAACAACATTTTAAACAAATGAATTTTAATATTGAGGGCCTTAAGGTTTACATCATACATAATTACTACAGCATGCTAGAGGTTCACAGTGAGATACTTTTGACTTGGCGCCACATAAGGAAGGGATATTAACCGAGGCTCTTACTTGTAGGAGTACATCATATATATGCCAAGATATATATAATTACCAAAATTTCAGAATACACAACATTTGGATTAGACATGTTTCACTACACATGTAAAATGGAGTCTTTTGCTTCCATATATCAAAAGTAGTCTTCTCCTAAGTTTTAGTTTTAATGGTCAAATTTTAAGCTGCAATTTACAATCCTCTTTTTATAAGTTGTTACCTCATGTTCAAATGGTGTGGAGGAAATTTCTGTCTGTGTGTCCATCTCCGGGGTGGATGTTATCATCTGTTCTGTTATATCTAGAGAGAAAAAAATGACAATAACAAAAAATTAACAGATTGAAATAGTTTATATTTTTTAAAAATTGGCCTTTTCAAACACACATGTAGTATTTTTGTAGTAACCCAAAATGCAACTCATTAAGCTGACTGGTCTACTTGTCAGTCACATTGGCTCCTCATTTAACATATTAATTTATTCTAATGTCACAGAAAATTATTTGCCTTGACCTGTCTATAAACATGCTACTTTGCTAAGTACTGTTATTGGAGCTACAAAGTCAAGACTTTAAACCAAGATCAATTGAAAATTTTTTTAATTCCAAACACAGCAGTAAAAACTCACCCTGGTCAGTACCGGTGGTAGAACTCTGTAGTGAGATTTCTGTCGAGTCCAGACTGAGACTGTCTGAGGCTGAGTTGAGTATGACTGGGTTCATCTGTACTGCCAGATTCTCCTGCCCCTGTAAAGCTGTCGAGTTCTACAAAAGATCAGGTTAATAGTGCTAAGCTCTTAAAAAAGAAATCCTAAGCTCTTAAACAAGAGGCCCATGGGCCACATCGCTCACCTGAGAAGCTTTGACCATTCTGTTCTTTACAAGATTTCCCCTTGTAATACATATTGTGACCCCACCCTACCCAACTGATCATAATTTAAACAATTTGAAATCTACACTACCATAGGATGCTTTGATTCAACATTGTAAAACTTTGATTCCCCATTGTGGCCCCGCCCAACCCCGAGGGTCATGATTCTAACAATTTAGAATTTTCACTACCCCAGAATGCTTCCACATAAGTTTCAGATTTTCTGTCCCAGTGGTTCTTGAGAAGAAGATTTTTAAAGATTTTTCCTATATATTTCTATGTAAAACTTTGATTCCCCATTGTGGCCCCACCCACCCCCCAGGGGTCATGATTTTAACAATTTAGAATCTACACTACCCCAGGATGCTTCCACATAAATTTCAGCTTTTCTGGCCCAGTGGTTCTTGAGAAGAAGATTTTTCTCATATATTTCTATGTAAAACTTTGATTCCCCATTGTGGCCCTGCCCTACCCCGGGGGTCATGACATTAACAATTTAGAATCTACACTACCCCAGGATGCTTCCACATACGTTTCAGCTTTTCTGGCCCAGAGGTTTTGAGAAGAAGATTTTTAAAGATTTTTCCTATATATTTCTATGAAAAATTTTGATTCTCCATTGTGGCCCCGCCCTACCCCCGGGGGTCATGACATTAACAATTTAGAATCTACACTACCCCAGGATGCTTCTACATAAGTTTCAGCTTTTCTGGCCCATTGGTTTTTGAGAAGAAGATTTTTAAAGATTTTTGCTATATATTTCTATGTAAAACGTTGATTCTCCATTGTGGTCCCGCCTTATCCCCGGGGGTCATGATTTTAACAATTTAGAATCTACACTACCTCAGGATGCTTCTACATAAGTTTCAGCTTTTCTGGTCCAGTGGTTTTTGAGAAGAAGATTTTTAAAGATTTTTGCTATATATTTCTAAGTAAAACATTGATTCTCCATTGTGGTCCCGCCTTATCCCCGGGGGTCATGATTTTAACAATTTAGATCTATCCTACCCCAGGATGCTTCCACATAAGTTTCAGCTTTTCTGGCCCAGTGGTTCTTGGGAAGAAGATTTTTTAATGACCCCACCTTATTTTTGTCGTTTCTTGATTATCTCCCCTTGTCAGGGGACTTGGCCCTTTATTTCAAGAATTTAAATTCCCCTTCACCCAAGGATGCTTTGTACCAAGTTTGGTCAAAATTGGCCCAGTGGTTCTTGAGAAGAAGTCGAAAATGTGAAAAGTTTACAGACAGACAGACAGACAGACACACAGACAGACGGACGGACGACGGACAAAATGTGACCAGAAAAGCTCACTTGAGCCTTCGGCTCAGGTGAGCTAAAAAGAAATCCTTTCCACACACATGTATCATCATTTTTATTATTTAAGGAATTTACAAAGAGAAATTTATTATGGACAAGTGACCAATGCTAAAAATAAATTATTATAAAGGTTTCTAAAATCAATACAATCAATCACTACCTCAATACTCCAACATACTTACTGGCAAGGTGTGTACAATAATGTGATCTGAAGTGACTGGAGAACCATTAATGGTAATGGCGGGGTTAGTGTTGGGCTGGGTGATCAGGAAAGCCCCAGAGCTGGTTTGATGGAGAATTTCATATGTCTGTAGAGCTTCACTGGTGGAGCTACCATCAGCACCTGTAAATCAGAATAGAGCACTTGACTACAAATACAGTGAAAGTTGTCTAGTACAACACCTCTGTAATCCATTTCACTGTAAACTCAAGTGCACCCAGTGCATGTCAGATTAGACAGGGTCACTGTATCAGCTGTAGAAGTTTAATCATTTTCAGGACTCTCAGAATTATCAATGTCATATTACATAAGACAGCAATAAAAGCAAATACAGCAATTAGATTACACTCTAAACTTTCATAGTCAATTTCCTTTTTCAAATCTTCGGTATTATTTCTACCCCAGAGCTCTGCATTATCCTATGATATCAGTAAGTCACATTTGAAACTGATCAATCTCAAAAGAAATTTTACCTGTTTGAAGAGTTACTGGCATGGCTACCATTTCTGCAGAGACTTTCATCTGGTTTTTCACTCGAACATTTCCAACATGGTTGGTCTTCAGGTGTTCAAGTAATTCTGGCAGGAAAAAAAATCAAAAATTAACAAAATGTCATATCTTTCTCATCCATGGCATTTAGTAAATTAAATTTGAATTGAGGACACTAACAAGAGGCCCAAGGGCCTTGAATCGCTCTTCTGATAAATTGTACAACCTATCACTTGTATTTGAAGCCTCTAACCCTAAGTATCCTAAGACCAAAGTTGCATCACCTGACAAAGTTTGATTATTCTAAGCCAATAAATACCTAAGATAATTAAATATAGCCATAAAATGTCGAAAGTAGGTCATCGTGACCTACATTTTAGTCAACATTTTTCAGAGTCCCAAGATGCATCTGCTGACTAAGTTTGATAATTCTAAGCCAATAAATACCTGAGATATTCAAAAGTAGGTCACTGTGACCTACTTTTTGGTCGACATTCTCGGAAAACCCAAGATGCATTAATTGACAAAGTATGATGATTCTAAACCAATAAGTACCGGAGATACTTAAATATAGCCAAAAAATGTCAAAAGTAGGTCACCGTGACCTAATTCTTGGTGGACACTCTCCGAAAACCTAAAATCCATCAACTCACAAAGTTTGATGATTCTAAGCCAATAAGTACTGGAGATACTTAAATATAGCCGCGAAATGTCAAAAGTAGGTCATCGTGACCTACATTTTGGTTGACATTTTTTAGAGTCCCAAGATGCATCTGCTGACCAAGTTTGATAATTCTATGCCAATAAATACCTGAGATATTCAAAAGTAGGTCACCATGACCTACTTTTTTGTTGACATTCTTGGAAAACCGAAGATGCATCAACTAACAAAGTATGATGATTCTAAACCAATAAGTACCGGAAATACTTAAATATAGCCAAAAAATGTCAAAAGTAGGTCACCGTGACCTAATTTTTGGTGGACACTCTCCGAAAACCTAAAATCCATCAACTCACAAAGTTTGATGATTCTAAGCCAATAAATACCTAAGATACTGAAATATAGCCATAAAATGTCGAAAGTAGGTCACCGTGACCTAATTTTTGGTCGTCACTCTTCGAAAACCCAAAATGCATAAACTCACAAAGTTTGATGATTCTAAGCCAATAAATACCTAAGATACTTAAATCTAGCCATAAAATGTCAAAAGTAGGTACATTTTGGTCGACATTTTTCAGAGTCCCAAGATGCATCTCCTGACCAAGTTTGATGATCGTAGGTCTGAAGGTAATCAAAATATATCTTTTAAACAATTTGAAAACAATTGCCTGCCAAATTCAAAAAGTAGGTCACAGTGACCTACTTTTTCTTAAATATGTTTTAAGGTCCCAAGATGCAGCAACTTACAAGATTTAATGATTCTAACCCTTTCAGTGCCTGAAATAATGGGATTAAATGTTTTATAAAGGATAAGTCATAAAGTTCAAAAAGTAGGTCACAGTGACCTACTTTTAAGTTGACGTTGTTCAAAGACCCAAGATGCATCAACTGACTAAGTTTGATGACCATAGGCCTAAACGCGTCCAAAATATGCCTTAAAATCAATTTGAAAACAAATGCCCGCAAAATTAAAAAGTAGGTCACCGTGACCTACTTTTGAGTTAACATGATCTGAAGTCCTAAGATGCATCATCTTACAAGATTTGATGATATAGCCATAAAATGTCGAAAGTAGGTCACCGTGACCTAATTTTTGGTCGTCACTCTTCGAAAACCCAAAATGCATAAACTCACAAAGTTTGATGATTCTAAGCCAATAAATACCTAAGATACTTAAATCTAGCCATAAAATGTCAAAAGTAGGTACATTTTGGTCGACATTTTTCAGAGTCCCAAGATGCATCTCCTGACCAAGTTTGATGATCGTAGGTCTGAAGGTAATCAAAATATATCTTTTAAACAATTTGAAAACAATTGCCTGCCAAATTCAAAAAGTAGGTCACAGTGACCTACTTTTTCTTAAATATGTTTTAAGGTCCCAAGATGCAGCAACTTACAAGATTTAATGATTCTAACCCTTTCAGTGCCTGAAATAATGGGATTAAATGTTTTATAAAGGATAAGTCATAAAGTTCAAAAAGTAGGTCACAGTGACCTACTTTTAAGTTGACGTTGTTCAAAGACCCAAGATGCATCAACTGACTAAGTTTGATGACCATAGGCCTAAACGCGTCCAAAATATGCCTTAAAATCAATTTGAAAACAAATGCCCGCAAAATTAAAAAAGTAGGTCACCGTGACCTACTTTTGAGTTAACATGATCTGAAGTCCTAAGATGCATCATCTTACAAGATTTGATGATATAGCCATAAAATGTCGAAAGTAGGTCACCGTGACCTAATTTTTGGTCGTCACTCTTCGAAAACCCAAAATGCATAAACTCACAAAGTTTGATGATTCTAAGCCAATAAATACCTAAGATACTTAAATCTAGCCATAAAATGTCAAAAGTAGGTACATTTTGGTCGACATTTTTCAGAGTCCCAAGATGCATCTCCTGACCAAGTTTGATGATCGTAGGTCTGAAGGTAATCAAAATATATCTTTTAAACAATTTGAAAACAATTGCCTGCCAAATTCAAAAAGTAGGTCACAGTGACCTACTTTTTCTTAAATATGTTTTAAGGTCCCAAGATGCAGCAACTTACAAGATTTAATGATTCTAACCCTTTCAGTGCCTGAAATAATGGGATTAAATGTTTTATAAAGGATAAGTCATAAAGTTCAAAAAGTAGGTCACAGTGACCTACTTTTAAGTTGACGTTGTTCAAAGACCCAAGATGCATCAACTGACTAAGTTTGATGACCATAGGCCTAAACGCGTCCAAAATATGCCTTAAAATCAATTTGAAAACAAATGCCCGCAAAATTAAAAAAGTAGGTCACCGTGACCTACTTTTGAGTTAACATGATCTGAAGTCCTAAGATGCATCATCTTACAAGATTTGATGATCCTAGTCCTTATAGTAAGCAAAATGTAAACATTTTTATTAACGGTAAATTTAGGTCAACTTTAAAGTGACCTTGAGACCACGCCCTTTGCCCCAGGGTCATGCCTCGAACAATTTTTAATCTTCAACATATCCTGATCCTTGTGTGTAAGTTTGGTGAAAATCTGCCTGGTGGTTCTGGAGAAGAAGATTTTTTAGCAACCAGTACTTTTGGTTTTGTTTTCCTGATTATCTCCCCTTGTTTTAGGGTCCCAACCCTTATTTTAGTATAAATGATAGCCCTTGGGCCAAGGATACCCTGTGACAAATTTGACACTGATTGGCCAAGGGGTTCTTGAGTTATGGCCCATATTCTAAAAAGTTAACGCACACCGCACGACGCACACTGCACAAATGGCCATAGCATTAGCTCTTTGAGCCTTTGGCTCAGAAGAACTAAAAATATATTGACTTTTAAAATATTTTCTAAGAGTTGCCTAAACTGAATACATGTAAACAATTGCAAAAAATTTAAATTTGCTCCTGTAAAAAATAATACATGACTGTATATTGTGCACCAAATTACCTTGAAATGGCATTGACTGGTAATGGCGATAATTACGTTTAAGAGACCACCATTTTCCTCGCAACCATTGTGGTGATCTTACACTATAAAAGAGAAGTACTTTAATTTAATTTAAAGGTAATTCTGAATTATGAATAAAAAAATATGCTTATTTCAAAAACTATGGCACATATTTAACACTTGTAAAATTTTCATATTACAAGATTTTTAAATCTCATACTATGCCTTAAATGCCCTGTTGATAAAATTTTACTTTCAAAGGTAGTAA